>NC_133660.1:131279477-131500581 GCF_037893015.1 Macrotis lagotis | reverse complement strand
CTCCGGTGCTTGTGGCCAGGGCCAGTGCTCCCTCAATTGCACCACCTGGCTGTCCCTATTGTTATTATTTTTTTTATTTTTTAATTCTTTATTTTAAATTTATTTTAATTTTTAATTTTAATTTTTTCTCTTTCCTTGACTTTATTGCTCATGAGGATAGATTTGGGGAGGAGGAGGTTTTATGTTTACTCTTAAAAAAGAATATTTTAGTAATGTATAAAAAAATCATTTGTACAAAAAATAAAAATAAATATAAAAAATAAAGGAAAAAATAAGTAGTTACTGAATTCAATTAGATAAATGCTCACTGAAATAACTTATTTCTTTGAGTTAATATAACTGATTATAATACTGTAAAAAGAATTTATATTGTAATTAGAATAAATGTTCTTTTTTAAGAATGTTCATTTTAAGAAAGTGGCTACTAGGAAGATGATAGCCTCATTTATTACTTTTCACACTGGTCTTTTGCTATTCATTCCAAAAGACTAAGCTATCTAGTTTTATCCAGTAATCTTCTGGAATTTTAATATGAATAAAGGTAATTATCCTTGAAGGCTGCTATTCTGGGAAGAAAACACAATGAAATATACAGGTGGTGGGGAAGAGAAGAAATTCTATTCCACTCATTACCATACAACCACCACCGTTCCCATGTCTACCCAACAGCTTGTAAAACATGCAAAAAAATCAAAAGATAAGCTACTAGGGATAGGGAGTGAAGATCTTATTCTCATCAGAAGATACTTTTCCAAAAAGATAAGAGAGTTAGGGGAATGAACACAAAGACAGTTCATAGGCTTACCCAACACACTGAGTTGAGTTAAAAAAAATGTGGACTTGTTCAAATAACTCTGTTACTTATAGAATCAAATGACCACTGAGACATGCTGGGAATTGCAGGAACACAGAGCAGATGAAATCTCAAGGTTTATTCCTGCTTTGTTTAACTTATGATTTCTTTTGACCTAGTTCAAGATCTAATTAATGGCATAGCTACCATGAAGAATTTTTTAAGATTTAAAGCAGGGAAAATTTCTGAATAAAAATAGCAATTAAAAGATTTAATTGTAGGAACATTTTGATATTAGAACAATTTAAATAACATTTTAGAGTCTTTTAGAGTTGCCTAGAATATAGAAAAGAGAAATTATTGCCCCAAAGTCTCACATTCAGTATGTATCATAAACTAGATTTGAACTTAGGTTTTCTAACAACTTTGTCAGCTTTTTATCTACTACACCAATGGAATCAAACTCAAATGCAAAAATAAGGATTCTTGCTGGCTACATATTAACTTAAATCTAAAATGCAATATCATAAATCTCTCATTGATTCATAAAATATTTCCCAATTACATTTTAATATTGTTCAGGATGCATTTGGGAATGTAGTGCACCATATGAGTTCACAGAATGAGTCACATATTTGGCACTTTTGTAATATACCATGCAGTCTGCTATCTGATTAGCCCCAGGTAAAGAGATGTTTTCCAGTGGCCATGTGCTTAAAATTAAGTCATATAATGCTACAGATTGAAGAAACCTTAGAAAACCTTTAATACAGTGCCCTTAGTTTGCAGATAAGAAAACTGACACCCATACTCATGGAGTTTATCTTTTAATGGGATAATGGGAAAAAACAAAATAAAAAAAGGGCTGGCTCACTAGTTGCAGTCATTCAGTTCTAAATCCATTTAAGTATTTAAAACTATCTTTCCCACAGAGATTAGCATAAGATATAACACATTTTCATAAATACATTACTAAAATAAAAATTACACATCCAATAGTTGGTAAATTTACTTCTTTCCTTCTATTGATCAATGTAGCAGTTTTGCAAGTTCTTTTATCAGTTCTTTCATAGTCCTTGGATGTGGCGTATCTAATGAGTTGAAATCATCAAAGTAACAATATCTTTTCTTTCTATGTCCCTGGGATAGTAATAACTAGTATTTCTGTCACCTGTTTGTTGTATGTGATTAGTGACACATTTTTCCCAAGCACTTATCCTTCTCTTTCTTTAATGCTCCTCTTTTCCCAATATAGCTACAAAGTTTTAAGGGGAGGGGACACTTTTTCATTGTCTTCTCCCCTCCAGCCTCAGGTGATTCTGAGTTTGAGATTCTGGATACAATTTTTGAATGACTACTCTATGCTTTTGTATTCTTCCTCCATTGCTTCCATTTTCTCCATGTTTTATTTTCTGCTTTTTAGTTTATGCTTTCTTTAAATACCTTCTCTTTTCATTCTTCATCAGAATCTTTTCGCCTTCAGAATTTTCTTCTTATAAGTTTTTCTTCCTCCAATTCAGACCACCTCTTTCTTTCCTAAGGAATTTTATCTCTTAGCTTCCTATCTATTCTTTGAGAGGAATACAATAGTTATCCATCAGAAATGATTAAAAAGAATGCCAGACAGCAGCAAAGATCCAATGATGGTTATAGGATGAGTTTGTACTAGAACAGGTAAGCACAATTTCCAATTTCTTCCTGCAGTGCTTAGTGACTGAGGAGAAGGAATAGAGAAAATTGATTCTTTCGCTGAATTAGTTAAAAACAGCAAGTTGTTTTGCTGTTTTCTAAACACAGTCTTAGTCTTTTCTTACTACTATCAAACAAGCCTACCTTTGAGCCCTCCCTGAAGAACTATCATCAAACATCTTCTAGTACAACTTGACACAGAAATAACACTACATTGCCTTTTTAGCTGTCACATCTGATGGAGACCCTTCCATACTTAGTCTTCTTCTTCAGTCCTTTGATCTTCACATCTGACCTAAGTAAGAGCAAAGAGGAGAAAATAGTGCGTCGCTCTTGCTGTATATCTGACATTTTCCCTAAGGAAAGCAGAAAGTCTAGTCCCTATCCCTTCCCCGCCTTTTGCCTCAAGAAGAAAAAGAAATTGATTTAAGTAGGTCTTCACATTTCCATCCTTACTTATAAAGTTGTGTTTTTTACTTAGAAAAAACAAACTTTAGCATATTTAGAATCCCCAGAAATGCTGATTATTTCCTACTGAATAAACAAAAGGCTATTAGAATCAAGTTTATAAAATGAGATTAAGATATAACTTCTTAACCCAGATATTGGAGAATAAGTTGTTAAGAAAGGCAACCAAAATCCTCTTGTTTCCTTGTATATGAGATTTAGCATGTCTTTGTTGATTATTTTTGTGTCTCTTTGGTCAGAAATTCATAGCAATGCCAGTGTTCCTCACTAGCAATCCTTTGAGTCCCATTATGTACATTTTACCCTAGCAAAACTCACAGAATCAGGACCTTCGCTGAGTCTTTGATAGCACCAACTTTTGTCACTATGTCTCAGGAGAGCTTCAGAGCAAGTACAGAGAGTGGTGTATGTGAGTCTATTTTATAACAGTATTTTACTCAGCATTGACTGAACATACAAAAAGACAGCAAGAATTTTTGACTTATGAGTTTTCATAAATGCTGGGGATGGCTATTGACATTCCTACAGTCAGTAGTGTAGAACAAAAATTCTACAATATCTGCCATGTGATACCAAAAAGTTTTAAATGCTTTTAAATGCTGGGGGCAAGGAATGATTTTTTCTGAAAAATATGATGTACCCAAGAGGAATAAAAGTCAAATGAATTTTTGTTGATGCTGCTTTTAAAAGTCTATATAAAAAGGTTAAATATATTAGTTGTAAGATAGAAATTATCATTTCTATAACCTATGACCCTGTAGCCAAATTCTGGACTGTAAAGGAATGTTTTCAATCTTTAAAATGTCCCTCAGGATATCATATCTCTTTGGTTCATTTTGCCACCTCTCTTCCCACAGTTGCTTCTGGATCTCAAAATATACCTCATATAGAGTTTGTGTCTAGGTGTCCATAGTTATGAGCAAAGGGTTCCCATCTCCTACATAAGCACTCATAGTAGCAATGCATTTATTAGGTATAAAACAGTCTTTGTTTTATCCCATTAAAATGCATAAAATATTCACAGTACCTCACAAACATTCTTTACAATGCTCCTCCCTCCCAAGGTCCAAATAGTACCTAATCTCTTGAACTTGGAGTTTCTGCTAGACCATTATGAGATTGGCAATGCTTAGGAATTCTGCCTTCTCTATTTAGAAGGATAGATTTGAAAACTCTACTGAAACTTCCAAAATAATCAATTATTTCTCTGTCTGGAAAACTAAGTCCCAGACCTCTCAACTTAGTGCTGCTAAGCTAGCAGTGCTTAAGAATTCTGTCTAGAAAGTTTTGGTTCTATAGCTATTACAACTTACCTATATTGACCTCTCTTGAGGCCACATGAATGACTACATATGCAACTGCTATATATCTATGTTGTTGCCTTTCTAGGACTTAGAGTCCAAGAGTTGGGGGCATGAGAATTCAGGTTTAGGAAATCTTGGTCTCTGAATTCTCTTGCTTTAACATGACTGACCCCATAATGACGAATTAGGATAGGGAAGTCAGATCATTATGGAGGAATTTGAAGAGGGGCATCTACTGTTATGTTTCAACTCAGAAAAATATAAAAGACTCCTCTGAAATGAAGACTCTCTTTTATAAGCTTAGCACAAAGAGATGGCTCTAATATTAAAGAATATGGGACAACCAGTTTATATCCAATTAATCTGCAGCAGCACAAGCTAATTCCAATCACTGAGATTCAATCACCCATTTTCATCAAGGTATGAGGTATTGAATAGACCTGAAAATGCCAATAAAGAGATAGGTTTTCTTATGGAAATGCAGTCATTGTCTTAAATAAAAATGTACTACTCCATAACTTTATCAAGTTTATCAGGATTGTCCCTTGACTAAGCCTGATGTCTCTTTGGTTGCTGTTGTGATGGTAGTTGTGGTTATTATTCAGTTATTTCAGTCTTGTCTGATTTCTCATTAACCCATCTAGACTTTTCTTGGCTAAGATACTGGAGTAATCTGCCATTTCTTTCTTCAGCTTATTGTACAGAGTAGGAAGCTAAGGCAAAGAAGATTAGTAATAGCCTTAGGATCACACAACTAGTAAGTATCTGAGGTCAGATTTGAGTTAGGTATTCCTGATTCCAGACCCAGTTCTCTATTCACTGAGCCACTTAACTACCCTCCTTGTTTAACATTTGATTATTCAAATTTTCATATAAAAATTCTCCCTCCATCTAACCCTTGCTTCACTTACTATTTAAGCAATAATATGTTGAACATTATATATATGAAGTGTATACACATTTCCATATTAGCTATGTTATAAAAAAAACAAAAGAAGGAAGAAAGGAGGGAAGTGCAAAGGGAGGGAGGGATAGAGGGAGGGAGAGAAAACATGTTTCAATCTGTACTCAGAGTGCATCATTTTTCTCTCTAGAGGTAGATAGTATTTTTCATCATGAATTATCACAGAGTTCATCATACTAATTAGAGTAGCTAGTGCAATTACCAGGGCAAAGGATATACACAGTTTTCATCCATTTGAACATAGGTGCAATTTTTTTTTTTACAGAATGGTTGGAGTAGTTTACAATTCTATCAAAAGTGGATTAATTGAGAAGCAGAGCCAAAATGATGAAGTAAAGGCAAGGACTCCCATGAGCTCTCCCCCAGATCACTCCAAATACCTTTAAATAATGATACCAACCAAATTCCAGAATAGCAGAACACAGAAATAAAACCTGAGTTAAACAATTTTCCAGCCCAAGACAATTTGGAAGATTTGCAGGAAGGATCTGTTGCACTGGGGTTAGAAAGGGTCCACAAAGTGAACTAGCTCTTGTCATCGAGGAGCAAACTACAGGCCACCTTGAGCCCTGGGAGTACCTAGGTCCCTGGCAGTGCTGATGGTTTCCAGAGCTCTCAACCCAGAACTCTCATGGACAATTGGGAAGATCAACAGGAAAACTCTGCTGTACCAGAATGAGAGCAGAGCACAGACCAGAACAGTTACTCAGTGCAGATCCAACCTCAGGAGACCAGGAGCAGACTTTGGGAGTCATTTGGAAACTAACCACCTGTGAGCTGTTTCTGGAGCACTTAGCCCATGGGATGGTAAGGGGTCTGGGGAACTTGCAGAGGTCCCTTTGCCATAATTGAGGCAGGACTATGTGGCTTTGCTCATACTCAGATCCATGTTGCAATCTGAGATCCTAGTCTCACAAAATGGAGAAGAAACACAAGAGAACATATAGCCTGCAGCAGAACAGGGGGTATGCCCCTCATGATTCCAGGGCAGAAGGGAATACTTGTAGTCAACCACAGACCAGAGCACAGGTCAGGAGATCAGTCATAGCCTCTCATATGACCTTGGAGGAATTGAGAACTTGCAAGTCCCTGGGGGTTAGGGGGAGTATCCCTGAGAACAGCTACAAAAACCCTCAAAAGCTTGGGAAAAAAAGTTCTCCACCTTGGAGGCAGAACCCCAACAAAGGGCCAAATCAAGTCATGAATTGGGGAAATGAGCAGACAACAGAAGGAAAAAATTCAACTATAGACAACTACTTTGGTCCTATGGAGGGGTAAAATACACACACAGAAGAAGATAACAAATTCAAAGCTACTGAATCCAAAACCTCCAAGAAAAATATGAATTGGTATTAGGATATGGAAGAACTCAAAGAGATTTTTAAAATCAAATAAGGGAGGTAAAGGAAAAATTGAGAAGAGACATGAAAGTGATGTGGGGAAATCATGAAAACTGAGTCAGCAACTAAGTGAAGGAGAAACAAAAAAATACTAAAGAAAATAACATCTTATAAACCAGATTTGGCTAAATGGAAAATGAAAAGGAGATACAAAAGTTCTCTAAAGAAAATAGTCCCTTAAAATATACAATGGAGCTAAGGGAAGCTGAAGATAAATCAAGAAAGGATAAACTAAAATTTAAAAAAATGAAAAACTATCTCATTGGAAAAACAACTGACCTGGAAAACAGATTCAGAAGAGATAATTTTAAAATTATTGGACTACCAGAAAGTCATTACCAAAATAAGAACCTAGGCATCAGTTTTCAAGAAATTATCCAGGAAAACTGTCCTGATAAAATAATAGAAATTGAAAGAATCCACTGATCACCTTCTGAAAGAGATCCCAAAATGAAAACTGCCAGGAATATTATAGTCAAATTTCAGAACTCCCAAATCAAGGAGAAAATATTTCAAGCAAACAGAAAAAACATTTCAAATATTATGGAGCTACATTCAGGAAAATATAGGATTTAGCATCTTCTACATTAAGCAATCATAGGACTTGGAGTACGATATTCTGGAAGGCAAAAGAGATTGTATTACAACCCAGCAAAACTGAGCATACTCTTTCAGGGGAAAAGATGTACATTCAATGAAATAGCAGACTTTCAAACTTTCCTGATGAAATGACCAGAGCTGAACAGAAAATTTGATCTTCAAATGCTAGACTCGGGTGAAGCATAAAAACTGTAAATCATAACAGACTTATTCATTTTGAACTGCTTATATTCCTTCATGGGAAAATGATACTGATACCTCATATAAATTTTCTTATTCATTAGGACAGTAGAAGGAACATTTTTTGTATAGATAAGATACAGGTGGGAGTTGAATTTAAAGGTATAATATATTTAAAAGATGGAGTTAATAGGGGAGAAAGGGAAAGAAAAGTTAGATTCCAGGACCAGTGCTTAAATATATTTTTTAAAAAAGTCCTACCCCCAAGTTCAAATCTGACCTCAAACACTTAATTTTCTAGCTGTGTGACCTTGGGCAAGTCACTCAAACCCCATTGCCTTAAATAAATAATTTCTTTTAAGAAAAAGTCTTACCTCATTATCGATAGGAGAAATGCAGGTTGGAAAAATTCTGAGGCATTAATGCTTTGGCAAATATTGGAAGGGAAGTAGAGAAATTGAGACGTGGATGCACTGTCTGAGGAGTTGTAAAATAATTCAACAATTCTGTAGAGCAACTTGGAACTATGCCCAAGGGTTATAAAACCATGCCTACCCCTTGGTCTACAATGCCACTGTTAAGTCTATATTCCAGAAGGTGGGAGCTGGAGAATGAGAAGATGCCCAGTGGTTGGAGAATGGCAGCTCAAACTGTGGTATGTGATTGAGATAAAATGCTGTTCTGTTTTGGGAAATGATGGACAGAATATTCTTAGTAAAAAAATTACATGAGGGGTGGCTAGGTGGCGCAGTAGATAGAGCACTAGCCCTGGAGTCAGGAGTACCTGAGTTCAAATGCGGCCTTAGACACTTAATAATTACCTAGCTATGTGGCCTTGGGCAAGCCACTTAACCCCATTGCCTAGCAAAAACCTAAAAAAAAAAAACTTACATGAGGGGATGCAGTGGAAATACACCTTATACAAAGAAACAACAATGCTTCAGAATGATCAGCTGTGAATGATCTACCTTTTTTCAGCAATGCTGTGACCTAAGAAAACCCTTAAAGGACTTATGTTAAAAAATGTTATCCATCCCAAAGACAGAGTTGATGGTGTTTGAATATGAACTGAAGCATGCTTTTTTTTTTCTTCACTTTATTTTTCTTGAGGTTTCCCTTTTGTGTGTGGGGGGGGATGGAGGGGTTATTTTTACTTTTACAAGATAATTATTATAGTAATGTTAAAATAAATAAATTAAAAACCTTTTTGAAAAAGGAAAAAAGTACATCAGTTAACCCATTTTTCCATATTCTCTCCAGAGAGAGAGAGAATTTGTCATTTTTGTCATTTTCCTTTCCTAGCATGTTAGCCTATCTGATAAGGTGTGAGTTGGTACCTCAGAGTTATTTTGCTTTTCATTTTTCAAATTATCACTCATTTAAAACATCTTATTATCACTAATGATAACTTCGATTTCTTCTAAATTCTTTCTGTTCATATTCTTTGACCATTTATCAATTGGGAAAATGTTTTTATTTTTAAAAATTTGGCTCAGTTCTCTATATATTTGAGAAATAGGATTTTTAATCAGAAATAATTACTGTAATTTTTCCCAGTTTCTTGATCTCCTAATTTTTAGTGCATTGATTTTGTTTGTGTAGTGTCTTTAATTTAATGTACCAAAATTATCCATTTTTACTTCTATGATTCTTCCTGTCTCATCTGGTGATAAACTCTTCCTTTATTCATAGATATCACAGGAAATTTTTTGCAGATTCCTCTAATTTGTTTGTGATGTCATCTTTTGTGTCTAAATTATGTATTCATTTCTATCTTATCTTGGTGTTCTATATCCTAGCTATATAATAAAGGAGGAAAAATTTCCCAAAACCATATGCTAAATTCCATGTCACAGTCAGTATTCCAGACACTTATCTGGGTTCAAATCTCACATCTGACAATTACTAGCCATGTGAACCATTCAGCATCTTATGTGCCTTCATCAATTCTGTAGACCAGAGCTGTCCAACGTGCAGTCCATGAGTTATTTGTGGCCTGCAGTGTGCTTTTATGAAGCCCTCTGTGGGTTTACTAAGTGCTTTAGAAAATGAATCCAACTTACTGCAGAACTCTCACTAAGATGGCAAATCAAAATATATTGTATATTATTTCAATAAAAACTTAAAAAAGTAAAGTTGGTCCCAACTTAAATTACCTATTCAGTGCCATACCAATCAAACTTCCAAATAATTAGTTTACAGAGGTAGAAAAAATAGTAACAAAATTCATCTGGAGCAACAAAATGAAGAATAGCAAAGGAACAGATAAAAAAATGTAAAGGAAGGTGGCCAAGCTCCACCAGATATAAAACTATACTATAAAGCAAACTGCCTGGTCCTGGAAATAGAGTAATGGGTCAGTGGATTAGGAAAGGTTCAAAAGAAACAGTAGTAAATTATTACAGTAATATACTGTTTGACAAACCCAGACATTAGCTTCTTGGATAAGAACTCACTATTTGTCAAAAATTGTTGGGAAAACTGGAAAATGGTATGGCAAAAACTAGGCATAGATCCACATCTCACAAACTATACCCAAAGAAGATCAAAATGGGTACAGGATTTAGACATAAGGAGCAACACCATAGATAAATTAGTAGATCAAGTAATACTCTATTTCTTGTTTGTTCATAAATTTGTCCTCTTTCTATAGATCTGATAGAGTACATTATAGACAGAAAAATGAATGATTTGACTATATTAAATTAAAAAGGGGTTGCACTAATAAAATCAATGCTGCCAAAATTAGAAGGAAAATAGAAAGTTCCGATCCACAACTAGGAATTCTGATAAAGGTCCAATTTCTAAAATATATAGAGAAGTGCATCAAATTTATAAGATTGCAACTCATTCCCCAATGATAAAAGGCCAAAGGATATGAATAGACAGTTTTCAAAGGAAGAAATCAAAGCTATATAAAATCATATGAAAAAATGCTCCAAATCATTATTGATTAGAAAAACACAAATTAAACCAACTCTGAGATATCACCTCACACCTATCGGATTATGACAAAAAAGGGGAAATGATCAGTGTTGGAGAGGTTGTGGAGGATTGGGATATTAATGCATTGCTAGTGGAGTTGTGAATGAATCCAAACATTCTGGTGAGCAGTATGGAACTATGCCCAAAGAGCGATAAACCCAAAATTGCTTTGACCCAGAAATTCCAATCCTAGCTTTATACCCAGAAGAAATCATTTTTAAAAATGGGAAAAGTACCATATGTTCCAAAATATTCATAGCAACTCTTTTTGCAGTGGCAAAGAATTAGAAATTGAAGGGATGCCCATCAATTGGACAAGTTTTGGTACATGAGTATTATTGAATACTAGTATTCTTTAAGAAACCATAAATGGTTTGTCTTTAGAAAAGCATGGAATGAATTATAGGATCTGAAACTGAGTGAAGGGAGAAGAACCAAGAGAAGATTGTACACCTTAACAATAGCATTGTGATTGGGCAAGCCACTTAACCCCATTTGCCTTGCAAAAAACCTAAAAAAAAAAAATAATAATATTGTGAGATGACCAACTTTGATGGATACAGCTGCTCTCAGCAGTTCAGAGAGTTAGGACAACCCTATTATATTGGCTATAGACAATGCTATCCTCATCCAGATGAAGAAAAACAAAACAAAAAAATACTTTAGAATCTGATGAACATTACATTCACTATAAAAAAATATCTTATGTATCTTTCCCTTAATCCTAATTCCACATACTGAAAATGACTAATCTGAAAATATGTTTAATAAAAATGTGTATGTATAATATTAACCTGACTGTTGGTCACTGAGAGGAGGGGGTGGGAAGGGAGGGTGGAAGGAAATTTTGTAACTTAAACATATACATAGCAATATGGATGAATGCTGAAAAACTTTCATAACATTTATTTGAAAAATAAAATATCGATTAAAAAAAAGTAAGGCTGGACAATCCTGCACTAGGAGATAAGGACAGAAATGGTTTGTCTGTTTTTTTAAATATGAATCTGGGGGGGGTGGTTAGGTGGCATAGTGGATAAAGCACCAGCCCTGGAGTCAGGAGTACCTGGGTTCAAATCCAGTCTCAGACACTTAATAATTACTTAGCTGTGTGGCCTTGGGCAAGCCACTTAACCCCATTTGCCTTGCAAAAACATAAAATAAATAAAATAAAATAAAATAAAATATGAATCTAGTGGAGTAAGGTTCCATATCCAGTATTTAAATCACAGCATTTTCATTTATTTTCTAAAATAAGCCATAAACAATTCATTTATTTCCCAAAATAAGCCATAAATAATATTAAGTGGTCAATTGAACAAATTTTCTAGCACCATACCCCCTCTTTACATATAGCTATAAAAAGTCAGGAAAATTAAAGAAGAAGTAGTGAAGAAAACTGAATGCAAATTAGAGCATCTAATTTTGAGGCCCAGTTCTAACTTACTGGCTCTTTGAGCTTGGCCAAGTAGATTTATCATTCTGAGCATCAATTGTTTTATCTTTAAAAAGAGGTGAGGGGTAATGGACTAAAAAGTATCTAAGATCCCATGCAACTCTAATTTTTTTATTCTAAAACCAATTCTCAGTCCTTCTAGAAAATCCCATTACACATAAAAATGCTAGATTTCCATTCTCAGCTTACATATTTATGTCTCTAAGCAGCATGCATATTAACTGCCACAAATAAGAACACAAAAGGCAAAAATGACTCGTTAGCTTTATTATCATTCTGCTGCTTAATGTGTCCTGAAATCCAAGAATTCTATATAATAGTTCACTATTTCAACAATAAATATCCACAGACAAACAAAGAGGTAAAATATGATGAGGCTACTTGAGCTGTCCAGTAGGCAACCATGTCTTGGAATAAGTCAGAACGGAAGACCCATTGTTTGGTCCTGAAGAGTCATAATAACAATTCTATCCTTTCCCCCACTCCCAGTTCTAGAACATTCTTATTTACATGAAGTTCCTGGTTCAATTTAGTTTCCCTTAAATGTACAGTCAAGAATTCTTGTAAAGTTTTGGTCAAAATCAAGGTCCCTTTATACTCCCAGTTCTAACATTTAGAATATTTTCCAAAACTCCTGTAAGTTTGAGCAAATCCTTGGGCATCAGATCAATCTAAAATTCTGTCCCATGAAGTCCAGGAACTACTTCAAAATCCAGTACTACAAGAAAAGGACTAATGTAAATTCTTGTCAGAATTAGAAAAAAGAAGCTTGAAGTCAGAAGGAACAGAAAAACTCAAGTACAAATCTGACCTCTGACACCAC
The DNA here is from genome assembly GCF_037893015.1 of Macrotis lagotis. Taxonomy (NCBI): domain Eukaryota; kingdom Metazoa; phylum Chordata; class Mammalia; order Peramelemorphia; family Peramelidae; genus Macrotis; species Macrotis lagotis. The sequence goes on along the minus strand of NC_133660.1, from coordinate 131,487,919 downwards.
TAGCTATGCAAACCCAGGTATGAAACATCTTCCATTTACCTCCAAGATCAAAATCAAAGAGGGGTGAGGGTAAGTTGGAAAAAAAAGGCAAATTAAATTTTATGTAATGAAAAAAAAAAAGGATTGCTACCAGTTAGTGCTAACAAAAAGTAGAATATAATTATATATATATATATATATATATATATAATATAATATTTTATAGTATATATTTTATTCATGATATTAGCTAGTTAGTTAGTTTTAGTTTTTGCAAGGCAGTGGGGTTAAGTGGCTTGCCCAAGGCCACACAGCTAGGTAATAATTAAGTGTCTGAGGCCAGATTTGAACTCAAGTACTCCTGACTCCAGGGCTGGTGCTCTATCCACTGTGCCACCTAGCCAACCCTTCATGATATTATTTAATGTTATATAATATCATTATCCTGAGATAATGGATCCTACACTAGACATCTTCAGAAAAGACTGAATGACCACTTGTCAAGCACCTAGAAGAGGGAAAACTTTGTTCAACTCAGTTTAAATTGAATGGCCATGAAGATCCCTTCCAACTTTGAGATTTTGTAATGGTGTGACTGTCACTTTCATCTTGAAAGAATGTGTCTGAACACACTTCCTTATCTAATAGAAGGAACGATTATCAATGGGAAAGAAGAATTGTCAAGACTTAGAAGAATTTGGGAGAGAGAGAAAGAGAGACAGAAAGAGACAGAGAGAAATCATTGAGGGTTTAAGCTTATGTGATTTCTATCATAGTGGTACTAAGAGAAATGGGCCAGTGAGGAAGTATTCTATCTTGCTCTAAAATTTACTACTTGCTCTAAAAATAATCACCAAAATTTTACTGACATTTCTCCTGAAAAGAGCATGACAGTTTGTGACTCTAATACTTGTGATTGCCTAGATTTAGATTCTTTTCTCTTAGAGGCACTTTCCACTTGTATTGTATACCTATAAGAATATAAATTTATTGAAAACAAGACACATCACTTTTTATTTATTTCCTCAATGCCTAGAAATAAGTAGGGGCTTAAGATATGCTTTCAAATGGGTATTTGAAAATTAGGAAGAGAGATATTGGGAGAGAATGGTGATTTTTTGGAATTCATTTTAGACATAATGAGCTTAAAATGCCTATTGGACATCTACATAGATGTCTGACTAGACTGCATGGGAAAAATAAGGACTAGATATTGATGTTGAGACAAATTATTTTATAATTATATTAATAAACAATTATTATATTGTGACCCAGGCATTTCTCCTCAATTTCCTCATTAAGGCCTAGCTCTTATTAAAGTCAGTCTCTGAAGGACATGACTGATTGATAATATTACTCTTAGCCCTCAAGAAGCATACTCTTTAATCTTGGGTAGGATTCCACACAACAAGGAGCCCAAACTTCTTTTTTAGAGGATAGACAGAATCCAATCTGGACAAATCCTTGCCTTGAGAAAAGTAGTGCCTGTCCTTTTACCCCTCTATTAGAGCTTATGGTGACCCAAACAATGAAGATGTCAGAATCTCATGATCAAATCACATTCTCAGCAAGAGGAGCTTAAAGGCTTTTAACCACTTCCTCATTAAATGTTCACTAATTAAGATTAATTACACCTGAAAGGGAATTCCCTTTCAGAAGGGTTATTTAAGACTTTCAGGGTTTACATTGGGCATCTCTGATTATAAAGAGAAACCATTGACCATTGATTTATAAATTGTTAACTATACAATTATATTGAGGATTTCATTCATTTCAATGTAATATGATTTGTTATTCCTAAAAATACCAGAATTGTTCATCTAAATTCAAATCACCTGCTCCCCACAACAATGTTGGGAAAACAATGACAAATTTGCTCTTGGGTTCTTTTTTTTAAGATCGCCCTCTAATCAAGAACATAATTCTTCCATTTGGATTTCTTCTTCAATTTTCTCTCATTATTTCACAGAATCTTCAAGTAAAGAATCACTTTTTTTAATGTATTCCACTTTAAGTTAACTATTTACATCTCTATCACAGCTGAGGATCAGTAAATTTTTGAGTTCTTTTTCCTTCTTAAATTTTTTACAAGTGAAATACTTAATTCATTGTTAAATTTATTTTATTTCTAACATTTACTTTCAAGATTTTGAATTCCAAATTCTCTCCCTTCATCCCATCCCCTCCCCACCTTGAGAAAGCAAATTACTTGGTGTCAACTAAAAATATGTAGCCATGAAAAACATTACAATAGTATTGTTGAAAAATTAAACCTAACCCCCCACAAAAAAGAGGAACTTCAAGAAAAATAAAGTGAGAGAAAAGAAAGTGTGCTTCAGTCTATATTCAGACACCATCAGCTCTGTCTTTGGAATAAATAACATTCATTATCATAAGTCAATCAGAGAAATAGCTTCAATATTTTTTCCCATAGTTGCTATTGCTAACTGTATTTCCCTCCATCCCATTTATTCCATTCTCTCTCTCTCTCTCTCTCTCTCTCTCTCTCTCTCTCTCTCTCTCTCTCTCTCTCTCTCTCTCTCTCTCTCCTTTTACCCTGTCCCTCTCCAAAAGTGTGTTGCATCTGACTAACTTCTCCCATGATCCTCCCTCTCTTCCATCACCTACACCCCTCCTCCTCCCCCTTCCCCTTTCTCCCATCCATTTTCTCTTCTATTTTTGTCTAGGATAAGATAGTGTATATTTTATTCCCTCTCCAAGCCAGTTCTGATAAGAGTAAAGTTCACTCACTCCCCCTCACCTTCCTCTCTTACACTTCACTGAAGAAACTTTTTCTTGCTTCTTTAATGTGAAATAATTCACCCTATTCTCCCTCTCCATTTCCTTTCACCCCAGTTAACTCCATCTTTTTAATATCTTACACTTTCAAATTCAACTCCCTCCTATGTCTTGTCTATATAGGCTCCTTCTAACTGGCCTAATAAATAAGAAGCTTCATATGAATTATCAATATCATCTTCCCATGCAGAAACACAAGCATTTCAACATCAAATCCATCATGACTTGCCCTTCCCATTTACTCTATGCTTCACCTGTGTCCTATACTTGGAGATCAAACTTTCTCTTCAGCTCTGGTCATTTCATCAGAAAAGTTTGAAAGTCCTCTATTTCATTGACTATTCATCTTTTTCCCTGAAAGAATGTGTTCAGTTTTTCTGGACAGTAGATTCTTGGTTGTAATCCAAGCTATTTTGCCTTCTGTAATATCATATTCCAAGCCCTACAAACCTTCAGGGTAGAAGCTGCTAAATCTTGTGTTTTCCTGACTGACTCCACAATATTTTAATTGTTTCTCTCTGGCTGCTTGTAATATTTTCTCCTTGACTTGAGAGTTCTGAAATTTAGCTATAATATTCCTGACAATTTTCATTTTGAGAACCCTTTCAGGAGGTGATTGGTATATTCTTTCAATTTCTATTTTACCCTCTACTTCTAGGGCAGCTTTTCTGGAGAATTTCTTGAAAAATGAAACCTAGACCCTTCTTTTAGTCACGACTTTCAAGATAGTTCAATAATTTTAAAATAATCTCTCCTGGATCTGTTTTTCCAGGTCAGTCATTTTTCCAAAGAGATATTTCACATTATCTTCTGTTTTTCATTATTTTGATTTTTTTTATTTCTCACATCATCAGCTTCCCTTTATTTCATTGCATATTTTAAGGAATTATTTTCTTCAGAGAGCTTTCATATATATGTCTTCTTATTAAGGCATTCTTCTCCTCACTGACCTTTTGAACTGATTTTTTTTTTCCATTTGATCAATGGATTTTTAAGATGTTATTTTTTGTTTGTTTCTCCATCACCAAGTTGCTGACTTGGTTTTCATGATTTTCCTGCATCACTCTTATTTATCATTCTAATTTTTATCACTCTTATTTATCTTTCTAATTTTTCCCTGTCTCCCTTATTTGATTTGAAAAATCTTTTTTGAGTTCTTCCATAGTCTGAGACTAATTCATATTTTTCTTGAAGGTTTGGGATTCAGAAGCTTTGATTTTATTATTTTCTGATCCATCACAGGATCCAAGTAATTGCCTATGGTCAGATTTCCTATGGTCAGAATTTTTTCTTCTATTTGTGCATTTCCCCAGCCTATGACTTGATTTTAACTCTTTGTTAAGTTGGAGCTGTGCTTCTAGGGGAAGGACACACTATCCTAAACTTTTGAGAATTTTTGCAATTATTTTCAGGGGTACCATCCCAGATACCTGTAAGTTCTCAATTCCTCCAGAGTCTCAGGCAAAGCTATAACTGCTCTCCTGGTCTGTACTCTGGTTTGTTGTATGTCCACAAGCACTTCTGTTTGCCTGTGAACCTTATCTCTATTGTACTTCTGCTCCTCCTCCTGAGATTGGGGTCTCAATCTATGACCTGGATCTGCCTCAGCAATAGCAAAGAAATCTCTTCAATCTTCCCAGACCCCCTCCCCCGGGTTACTGTTGATGGAATGTACCTTGTGAAAGCTGTTGCTGGTTGACTCCCAGCTGAATGACTCTCCAGGCCTGCTCTTGGTCCCCTGAAGATGGGTTTGCACTGAGATCTGCACTGGCCTGGGTTCTGCTCTCACTCTGGTGGGGAAGAACGTTCCTGTTGACCTTCCCAATTGTTCTAGACAATCCCTGGACTGAGAAGTCTGAAACCTGCCACCACTACCACAAACCCAGGCACTCCCAGGGACTCAGATACCCCAGTGTCTGTTCCCGGATGGCTGGAAGTAGGTTTGCTTCAGTGTGTTCAGGGCTGGCATGTGAGCCCTTTCTAACCCTAGTGTAACAAACCTTTCCTGTCGACTTTCCAAGTATCTTATGCTGGAAAATTGCTTCACTCAGGCTTTTTCTTGGGCCCTGCCACTCTAGAATTTGGTTATAGTTATTATTTAAAGGTATTTGGAGTAGTCCAGGAGAGAGTTCAGGCAAGTCCCTGCTTTTACTGTGACATCTTGTTTAGCTCCTACAGGTAAAATCTTATTAAGATTGATATCAAAGACATTGAGAGGGGAAAGAAGGAATGGGATGATTTGGAAAAAGGGGAAAGGAGAAGGAGATCAGGGCTATCTGTTGATGCTAATTATGTACATTATAAAATGTGACCTTCCTCCATTTCTGCTTTCCAGTTAGCTTAAGGCATTGTCTACCTGCAGGTCTATCTTCCTACATTGAACTGAGCCCTGGAATGTCATCCCAATTATCTGCACAATAGTGATTGTTCTTTTGATTAAATAAAAGGACAAACTCCAAATCACAATGAAGAGTTAATTCTGAGACATATTCCTACATTCCTTTGCATGGAGGTCATTTTTTACGAGCTTCAGTCTTTGGGACATCAGCTCAAATATTGAGCTCCATTTTACTGCAGCCCCCAAAATTAGATTTGAAATAAGAATACTCTTCATACCTTCCTGTTATTCAACCCCACACTATTTACAATAAATCAATTACTCAGAGATTTAATAAACTGAATGATGATGCAAATGTATGCAAATGAAGGACCTCACTGTCTAAAAGTAGAAGACTATTAAGAATCCTCTTTTTTTCCCAAAACAGAAAGAGGATAAAGCAGACAGATGAAAATGATTAGATGAGGATGAAGTAGGGAAACCTTTTCAGAGGGCCAGTGACCCACATGGGGGAAAAAGAATCAATTAGGGATAACATAAAAAAGCAATTAATTTAGTTAACTTTGCATTTATTTTTAGAGTGAAAATGCAGAATGTGACCTGGTTTTTAAATTAAGAACACAGAATGCAAAAATACATAATAAACCTAGGAAATGTAAAATAAAAATCATTTATATATATGTATATGTAAATTAATATGTATATGATTTGTAAAAATGCATGTAAATGCATGTAAATATATGAATATATATGTACATATGTGTGTGTGTATGCATACATATGTTATTGAGAAAAATATTGGGGAAGGAGAGAGAACAAAGGAAATGAAAAGCCAGTGAAGAGACAGATGGACAAAGGGAAAGACCCATGGGCCCACAGAAAGAGAGAAAAACAAACACACTCACAAAAAAAAGGGACACACTTGAAAAAGCACATCTACCCAGACAATGACAGACTTTTATGGAGTAACATCCCCATCTTGAGGCCTTTTAGGTATCACTAAAGATATTTGAAACCATTTTGTATTTTTGCAACCTCAAGCATAAATTGTAATCACCTCTGGATAATGGTGTAAAACAGGCCAGATGAAATAAAGTTCAGGGTCAATGTGGTCCTTGGGTCAGAGTTTCTATACCTATGGATTAACTCATCAGATGTTTAAAAGGATATCCCTTTTCCATTTTGTATTAGTGTCCAAAAAACTCTTGGAACCAGTCATTTTTCCACTTTTTTTCAATGTGTTCTTAAAAAGGCAGTATGCGACTCACTTTCTCAATACTTATCCCTGAGCCCAGATTAAGAGAATCTTTTCAGTCCATTTGGCTAGAAAGGCTGTTAAGGGAGAAACTGAAATCTAAAAGATGCTGACCTGCAAAGTCAGAGTAGGAGGCCAAAGCCAAAAGGAAAACCATAATAGGATTTTCTGAGTTGATGTACTTTCTTCTCCTGTGATCCCTTAGAAAGGAATAGGGAAAAGACACTGTTCCATCTTTGGTTCAAACTCTCTAGGAGAAATTGCCCAGACATCTCATCACCCAAGTTTTGATTTCTTTGCTTATTTGTTTTACTAAACAACCTTGCTATATTACCTTTTCTTCTCTTTTTAATCTAATTTAACATAATCATGGTAATCCAGCTGGCAGAATAAAGACAAGGCCTGGATTTAGAATTTTATTGCAAATGATGTTACTCCCTCTACGAATGCAGGTAATCACCTTCTGTTCTTAGTCATTGAGAGATTACATGATTGATCAAGGTTATGCAGACCAGTATGGGTCCTGGCTCCAATGTCAATTTATGGTGTTTTTCTGTCAATAAATGATAACTTTAAACAAAACAATGGGTAGAATTTAGAACAAAAATCTCTGAGTTACTGTACTCATTCAGCCTTTAAAATATTTTTGATGGAAAAGTCACGTAACAATTATGTATCTAAATTTCACAATCTGTTAAGTGGGCTAATAATTCTATTCAAATGTCAATTCAATGTTCAGTGGAGCTCATGTTATTTTCTACATAAGACCTTTTGTTTTAGTTTGGCTCCTCTCATTTACTTAGTACTAACTTTGTAAATGCCTTATATTGACTTATTTGGATGAATGTTTTATCTCTCATTGCTGAAGGCAAAATTTTTGAAGGCAGATGCTATTTATTATTTCATTTCTCTTTGTATGCTGAGCACTTCAAGGAACTTGATACATAGTATATCTTTAATAAAATTAGGATGAAATACATTGAATTGAAAATCTCAAAAATCATTCGTTGGAAAGTATTGTGTAACATTTGACAAACTCCAAACCGTTTTTGCAAAATTCATGTCATAATCCCACAGTTACAATGCTAGTAGAATGCAATGTCAATCATAATTCAATTCAGCAAGAATATATCAAGCTCTTACTATGTGATGAACTAAGGACAGAGAGAGACAAAGAAAGAAAATACTTGCCTTCAAGGAGTTTATGTTCTTATAGTTATATAATTATCTATGATATTTTAATATGTAATATATAATAATATCACATGATTGCATATAATTATAAATAGTCTTTTGTTACCACTTCATTTGGTTCTTATAATAATTGTGGGGATAAATATTATAACTTTGATAGCAGATTTGAGAATAGGCCTTCACACTTCAAACTCCTACTGGTTATCCTGGCCCAGGGGAAAGTCACTTAAACATCTCAGTCCTTTAGGCAAGTCTAAGACTTTAAATAACATAGAATGTGTCTACCCTGTCTTTCTGAAAAGATTGGGAATAAACCTGAAATTAAAAGATAGACTTTCTAGTAGAGGGAGTCTCCTCTTTTAGAGAATTACTTATACCAGTCTGTTGGGGACCAAACCCCAGGTGCTTATCACAAAGTCCTTTAGCTATTAAGTATATCCTCATTTGATTGAGTCTCAGAAAGGTTAAACCACTTGCCTAGGGCTACACTGCCATTCACTGTCAGAACCAAAATTTGAACCTGCATCTCCCTTTGCCTCCAAGACCAGAACTCCTACCACTATATTGTCTTGTATAATAGGATCAATCTCTATTCAAAGTCAGTTTTATTTTGCAATTAGGAAAGGAAATGTCAAAGAATTTGCTGGGAATAGCATTATCCCCTGAGGCATATATTTTTTTAATGCCTGTCAGTTGATACTTGTTATTCTTGTTTGTATGCTTCATCCTAACCATACCCTAGGCTCTGTTCTAGCTCTGGAGAGGAAACATGCATGGAAACATCAGAAGCGCACCATCAGTCTCATAGTTGATAAAGTATAGCACATTATAGCTCATGCAATACCAGTCTTACTGTCTGGGATTCGGTCACTATTAACCTGTTTGAATCAGAAAGCAGGTGCAGGATGAGCAAAGCTGCAAACTCAAGCCATAAATTGAGCCTATCTCAAACAAAGTAGTTGCAAGAAACAAATTCAAAAAAATATTTTTATTTTAAAAAAAATGTCTATGGTTCCCTTCTTGTGGACTATGATCCTGCCTGTTTGGTGTTGACCTTGCCAGTTTTGAGTCATTGCTATTAGCTCCTTTTGAATTCTACCTCTTCCCAGGATTTTTTACCCCAAAACTCTGACTTGACTCAGTAGAACATTTTTTTACTCTCCTATATCATGACTTGGGCTAACGGTGTCAAACATAAAAAGAGACTGGACCACCTATTGACTCAGAAAACCACAATTTAGCATGATATCTGTCATATTAAATTTGTATTTATTTTTGTTAAACATTTCCAAATTACGTTTTAATTTGGTTCAGGCTATACTAGGGAGTTTAACAGTATGAGTTAGGAGTTTGGCACCTCTGACTTGGACCACATTTAATTTCTGCAGGGTAGTTCTTTCCCAAGGATCTTGTGGTCTTTGCATTGAGACATCCTCCCCCCTCAAGGGGTAAAGATCCAATGGCATCCAATCCCTCTGCTTCTGTTATTCTGTCTCTTACAATCTGGATTTTGATCCCCAGAATTAAATCACTTTCATTGGATTCTGATGCCTGCTGAAATCCTACCTATATACATACTCTAAGCCTGCTGGGCCTGCGTCTAATCTACTATGTCCTAATCCCTTAGTTTTTTTTTTATCTGCCTAATTTCTCAGAACTCTGCCTGATGCCCATATACAATGATTAATCAATACCAGTTTTCAAAGAATATTAAACCTGGCTTGTGTCAGATTTCTACTACATGACTCCTCAGAGGATGAATGAATTAATAGATTAATAAAATAATATATAGAAAAAAAGCATTTATTCAGTGCTAAGCACTGGAAATACAAATAGCAAATTGTCTCCTCTCTTAAGGAACTCACACTCTACTTAGGGGAAGACAGAATTTGTAGGAAGGTTCAGCTTTAGGGTGAATGTAAAAGTCTAGAAGCTCCAGGGATACAATAATAGAGAAGATGGCAAAAATGCAGAAGTCCATAAGGTCCAAAAGTCCACCATTGGCAGGACAATGTCCCAGCAAACTGAAGAATAAAGCTGTAGGGCTGATGGTAAGAGCCTAAGTAACTTAAAATGCCATGGCAAGACAAATAGTACGACATAATGCATTTCAATCTTAGTTAAAGAATAGTAGCTGATGACTCTATTCATGTAAGCATTATGAGCAGTTTTGTCCAATCCATAGAAAAGGCATTGGGGAGGTTGGAGGGGCCTGATCCTTTAGAAGGGGAGAGGGTAACTGAAGGTCCAAAGGAAAGAGAAACTCTAAATTCTCTTTCATGGAATATAGTGCAGGTTAGTGTCCAGACACTGGCAGGAAGTTTGGGGAGAAATACATTCTGAAGCATTTATTTTATGGAGCCTCCAGTCCCTCACTGAGGGTTTGTGGGGTTTTTTTCTCAAACTCTCAATGGGTTTGGAGAGACTAGACTATGAGGGGAAAAGGAGTTCCATACTGGAAAACTTGCAAAGCATTTTGCTAAGTTGGTAACCTGGATACAAGTTTTAATAAATCTAAAATCAAAAGAAGACTTTGCAATATTTAATACAATTGCAAAGGTTTGGTTTAGAAATATATATATATATGTATATATACATATATATATTTCTATTTCCTTTAAGAATCTGATATAACATAAGAATCATAACATAACTCTTAAGCTAACAGAATAAACAAAGAGTATAACCAATATTCATATGAAGTTCTTCCATTTCAGATATGAAGTAGAAAGCACAAGCTTTCCTTGTTCACATAAGCTAACCCATATGCAGATTGCGACATGACCTTCAATATAGCCTGTGTCTAATTAACTCAAGTTTTCATAGATAACACAATATTTTACATTTATTTTCCAAAATTCCTTTGCACATATTTTCTGATTAAAAAAATTTTACTGGGGCAGCCAAGTGGTGTAGTGGATAGAGCACCAGCCCTGGAGTCAGGAGTATCTGAGTTCAAATTCAGCCTCAGACACTTAATACTTAACACTTACCTAGCTGTGTGGCCTTGGGCAAGCCACTTAACCCCATCACCTTACAAAAAAAAAAAAATTACTGGTGGCGACTTACAGGTAAGGTTTGTTTTGGGGGTTCTTTTTTGCTTTTTTTTCCCTCCAAGTCTCTGATTTTCTCTCTCAGGGGTGCAGTGACTTCTAATTTTTCAATTTCCATTCTCCATTTTTCTGAATAAATTTCATATATACAAGTTTACATAAGTTTCAAAAGCAATGGGTAGCAATAACTTCAACTCTGACTGATGACACACAGTGGTCATAGGAGCAGCTACTTGTTCATAATCCACAGAGACAATATGAACCGGGGACCAGCTAAACATAACCACTTTTATAAACACTCCTGGTGGCATGAATATTGCCTTTCCAAAGCCAGCATTCCATATCAGCAAGGTGCCCTAACTTAAGACAGTGGTGTCAAATTTAAATAGAAATGGATCCCTGCCTCTTAGCTTCTGTCAACTGAAAAAAACACAAATCAGCATGATCTGTGTTTTATTGAATTTTTATTTATTTTCTTAAACATTTCCCAACTACATTTTTATCTGATTAGGACCACCCTGGTGGCTTTTGCAGGCTATGAGTTGATGTTTCTGATCTAGGGAGAAGACTTTCTGCCTACTCCCGCATAGCACCTTTACCTGATAGTTAATGTCATAAATGCAAGAGTTGAGTCCCTTTGGTCTGATCCCTTTTGGAAGCATGAAGTAATCAATCAATAAGCATTTGTTAAGCTCATAATATGTTTCAGGAATGGTGTTGAGTGCTAGGGACACTAACACAGCAAAGACACAGTCTCAGTTGTCAAGGAGTTCAGAGTCTAATAAGAGAGATAAGTTGCAAACAACTCTGTACAAATATGATAAATATGGGGGACATGGAGATAAACAATAAAGTGAACTTATCAGACATAAGGGAAATCAGATGAAGCTTCTAGCAGAAGGAAAGAGTTTAACTGGGGCACACAAAGTATTCAGGAGATCTGACATATTTGTCTTGAGTCTTGCTGAGCTGTTTTCTGGGACATTCATCCACCTTTCACCCAACTCTCAGCTGTAGCTCACCTGTAAACAAGGTTGAGGGACATCACAGGCCTCAAGCCTGTCAATGAGTTAAGGGTTTGTCTATCTGAAACATGTGAAGACTTTCTGCAGAAGAATGGGTGGATGAGAACAATTTGCTTCCATAAGCATGAAGGATGCTAAAGCAGGGACTGCAGAGTACTACATCCTGGGTCATTGAAAGCCATCTTGATGTTTGTCCTGCCATAGGAATTCAATAACCTTGAAGAGAAAGATTGACAACTTTGCGCAACTCTGCTTCACTTCAATCCAATTTGCTTGGAAGTCATCACCCCATATTGCCATGGGTCCTCTGAAAAAAGATGAACAAAAACAAGACTAAAGCTGCATGTGACTATGTCATATTCCCCAGCTTTAAAATTAGGGGATTGGCCTAAATGGCTTCCAAGGTCCCTTTTGACTAATAACATATTCCTTCCCATGTCTGGACACTAACCTCCACTATAATCCATGAAAGAGAATTTAGAATTTCTCTTCCCTTTGGACCTTCAGATACCCTTCTCCCCTTCTAGAGGATCAGGCCCCTCCAACATCCCCCACTCCTATTCTGTGAATTGAACAAAACTACTCATAATGTTTACATGAGTAGAGTCACCAGGCACATAATCTTTATAGATTTAAGTTTCTTCTTTTGTAAATGAACATATTTTACTCGATGATCTCAGAATCCATCCAATCCTGAAAAATTCTATGACCTGAACTTAGTGTGAATTAATTCATCAGATCATTTTCTGAGCTCAGGTTTCAGAACATTTGGTATTTAGGGTATTTAGTGGATTAAGGAATACCTCCATGAGTATGAAAAGCACTCAAAGGTCATAGATTTAGACCTAGAAGCTACCTGGGGGATCCTCTTTTCTATGATATGATCTAATTATCCCCTAAGGATCCTTGACTCTTTCAGAGGAGCCTTTAGGTCGAAACTAATTTTATATTTAAACTAATATACAACAAATATTAATAGATACAATTTATACAAACAAAAGCTCTTTGTGAGGTCTCAGGGATCTTTAGGAGTGTAAAAGTATCTTGAAACCAAAAGGTTTGAGAATCACCATCCTAGTCTGGGACAGCCAGATGGCACAGTGGAGAGAATGAATGCAGGGTCTGAAAATAGGAAGACTCATCTTCCTGAGTTCAACTCTGGTCTCATACCTGATTAACTGTGTGACCTTAGGCAAGTTATTTCACCCTGTTTGCCACAGTTCCCTCATCTATAAAATGATTTGGAGAAGGAAATGGCAAACCACTCCAGTATCTTTGCTGAGAAAATTCCATATGAAGTCACAAAGAGTTGAACAAACAAAACAAACAACCTAATCTGACTCATCAATTTTAAATATCAAACATCTAAGACCCAAATAAATTAATTGGCCTGTCCAAAGTCACATAGGTTGAAACAGATCTGAGATTTAAAACCATATACTCTGTCTCCAAATTTCTCACCCTCCACATACTAAGGGGAAGTTAGAGATACCAAATGTCATGTTAACTGAATCCAGTCACCCCCTAACCAAGACAAAAACTTATAAACTTTACTTATAGCAAATCAAAGTCAGTGTGTTAGAGTGAATAGACAACTAGGAGTTAGGAAGACTATGTTCAAATTTCCATTCAGGTCCATAATTTTGGGGAGACTATAAGTCACTTCTCAATACTGAAGACAACTCACTAACATTAAAAGGTGTTCAGCTGCATTAAGTTAAAGAAGTTTCCTTGTGCACATTAAATCAGATTTCCAGGGTGGGGGGAGAGAGAGAGAGAGAGAGAGAGAGAGAGAGAGAGAGAGAGAGAGAGAGAGAGAGAGAGAGAGAGAGAGAGAGAGAATAGATAGATAATAGATAATTGTGGATATAATGATTTAATATATAAATATAAGTGTAAAGAGGGAAGAGGGAAGCATGTAGCATGTATATGCTGCCTTCTAAGCTTCAAGTACTATGCTAAACTCCTTGCAAATGACTCTTTTTATCCTCACAGCAACCCCTAGAAGATAGGGGCTATAATTTTATCAGTTTTAAATTTGAGGAAACTGGGGCAGACAGGATAAATGATTTATCCAGGATCACAGGGCCAGTAAGCATCTGAGGCTGAATTAGAACTCAATCAGAACTTGTTTCCAGGTCCAACACTAACAACTTTATCGCTTAACTGTCTCTAGATAGAGGGAGGGGAGGGGAGAGGGAGAGGCAGAGGAGTAGATGATCAGTTATATAAATGATATAGAAAGCAATAGCTAGGGAAAGAAAAGAAAGCTGAATTCTAAATTCTGTTGTCTTCCTTCAGGGATACAATGCAAGAGGTTCCTAACACAGAGATCACCCTCAAGCAAAGGAAGCCAGGTCTCTCAGGTGAGACATGGCTAGTTCTGACTTCCAAAGTCACAACCAGAGAGTGACAAGCCCCATTTGTAATTCTCCCTTATCTCCCATCTCTCCCCAATTGAAATGCCCAACCTCCTTCTCCCTGGCCAAAATCCATTACCTGCAGCATATTCCCTCAGCTCTCTGGGAGACCAGTAGGAACAGGGAAAGACAAAATGATTGTTCTCCTCATTTGCACAAAAGCATAGCAAGAAAACAAGATTACTGGTATCAGGGGGTGAATGTAAATTTTTTCCCCAGGCCAAAAGAATTGACTTCCACAGGCTTGGAGGATTAAGGTGGTGGAAAGTTGATGGCTTAGTCTATCTGAAGGAAAATAAGGGGGACTCATAAAGCTGGGAAATTGCAACACACACACACATGCACACACACACACACAAACACACACACACACAAAGTAGCTCTGGGCTGTGATTTATGCAAATGTGTTAATTTATAATTAAAAGGTAATTGAGATCATTTTAATGGCCTTTTCTTATTCTCAGTCGGGCCTGTTGGCAGGACTCTGTCACATCAATTTCTGGTGTTAATACATCAGTTGTAATGATTTTATTGTCTTAAAAAATAACTTAGCTGTTGCTCAGGCTGCCTTGGGAGCTAGGTCTCCAAGGAGGGGGCTCTCTCCCAGCTAGTCCATTCTTCTCTCGTGGTTATTGACGGGGAGAAAAGGGAACATTCACTTTTAATAATGGGCTTCTCTTTCATGTGAAGATAGTGGAGGATTTCTGAGAATAAATAATTCATACTCCTCCAAGCTCCCTGAGAATAAATTTGTTCCTTTTCTGTTTTGTTTTCCTTCAAGATATGACATCTTAGGAGGAAGGGGCTGGAGGTGGGGAGGATGGGGGAGGAAGCATCAAGCCCTTTTTGCTTCTGTGGGTATAGACACACTCAGTGTCTCATTCCCCAGTGCAATCGAATCTCAAGATCAACAGACAAGAGTTGAAAAGTTTTTCCCACCAGACAAGCACGGTGCCATCAGAATGTTCCTTCCAAAGATAGCATCACCCCAGTGCTCACAACAAAGGAAAAGGCAGCTTCCCCCTCACTGAGCATGCTCTGCCGTCATTTCAGGAGGGGAGATGACCATAACCAAATCTGACATGAAATTAATTGCATTTCATAGACCACCTGACAGGCTGTCTACAGCTCTGCCTCTGTTTTCACAATGCAGAGCATTTCCTTCTATATAGGACTTAATTCTACAGAAGGAGAAAAGAGTTGGCAAACCCTAAATAAAGTACATACACAATTTAATTTTCAATTAGCATTTTTAAAAGACATACTGTATGTTGGACGCTAGAGATATAAGAGATGAAATGAAATAGCTCCCATCTTCAAAGAGTTTCCATTCAAATGGCAAGAAGTAGAACATGGAGAGAGAGGGTGCAGGAAAATAGGGGAAGAGGTTTAAGAGACACCAACTGTACTAAAGAGAACAGGATGGTAACCTAGAAAACAAGGCTAAAAATGGCACTAAAAAGCATCTGGACTCAGATTAAATTGATAGGTTTTAAGAAATAAGAAATGAAAGAAGCAATGTAGTATGGTGACTTTAGAGATGACCTCACAATTAGCAAGGCTTCAGTGCAATCCCTCAAAAGTCCTGTGCCTGACCAAACTAGATGTGTGAGCACCTCCTCAGAGCCCTCCAGACAACTCCTGAAGACTATAGGATGCTGGGAAGGTGCCAGTTATTGGTTCATCACACAGAGGAAATCACAAGTCCAGTCTAACTCTGACTTTCCCACCATATTTTTTTTAAATAAGGGGAAAAATTTTCAGACTAGTGATGGTCATAAATTAGTCATCAAAAAAAAACACTGTTCTAAACCATATGCTTTCAAGACAGAAGTTTAGGGCAGCTAGGTGGTGGAGTACATAGAGTATGGGACTCAGGAAGATCTGAGTTCCAATTCTGCCTCAGATTTTTATAAACTTGGTGATCCTAAACAAGTCACTTGCTTTCTTCTCAGCCTTAATTCCCTTATCTATAAAATAGAATTAATAATAGCAGGTACTTCAAAAGGTCGTTGTGAAGATCTGTGATTCATTGCATAAAGCGATTTGCCAATTTCTAAGTTATATATACATACATACACCTACAAGACATGTACAAACTTATGTGTACCCATGTGCATACACATGCATGTCTATGTGTGCTAACTAGTGTCATCACACAGGTCAAACCAGAAATCCTGGTCATGAAGATCAGGTGCACAGGTGCCAGCTTGTTGGAGGCAGTTGGTAGCATAACGGATAGCGCTTCCTCCCTGGAGTCAAGAAGACCTGAGTTCAAGTTCAGTTTCAAAAACTTACTAAGTATGTGACCCTGGTCATGTCATGTAAACTCTGTCTCATTTTCCTCAACTGAAAAATAAGGACATTAATAGCACCTAAATCCCAGTATTGTTGTGAAAAATCAATTGAAATATTTGTAGAAAACATTTAGCACAGTGACTATTACCCAGTAGGAGTTTAATAAATGGTCATACTTTCCTTTCTTGTTACAATGACCAATTAATTTTTCTCTTTTTAAAGGTTTTTGCAAGGCAAATGGGGTTAAGTGGCTTGCCTAAGGCCACATAGCTAGGTAATAATTGTCTGAGGCTGGATTTGAACTCAGGTCCTCCTGACTCTAGGGCCAGTGCTCTATCCACTGGGCAACCTAGCCACCCCTCCAAGTAATTTTTCACAATCAAAGTGTGCTTCAAAAATGAGAGTCTAACCTCCAGACTCTAGGAAACATGAAGGTACTCCAAGCAAGCTCTGTCAGCACTACCCAAAAGGGAAATGAAGATGTTGCAATTAACTGGTTCATCTGATCAATGTAGATAGCCAAGCCAGATAAATGAGGCCCAAAAGAGTTTTTTTTCCCCTTTTGAGGGAGGTGTTGAGCTTGGGGGGATAAATTACTGGGTATTGGTCATTTATATTGATTCAATGAAGTGGCTATCCTCCAGAATTCTACTTCAACATTCACTAAGCAATAAAATTCTGTGACTATTCCCCACCTGAAGTAGTTATTAGATAATGAGACAGCATAAGAGAAAAGGATTAGCAAGGTCTGGTCAGAGCCAAAAATTCCACTGAAGGTATTAGGTGCTCTCATCACAATTTATCTGATTTCACAACAGAGTAGTAATGAGATCATGTCTACAGTGCAATGGAAGCTCTAAGAGGAAAGGGCTCTCAAAGAATAACATACATTCTTTGATTAACTGTGAATGGAATAGTGAGGCTACTTAATATAAGGGTTCAGAAAGAACTATGACCTTTTAAAATAAGGCTTTATGTTTTCAGAAACAGAAAAATCAAAGTCAATTCAACAACTTTAACTAGTTCCTATAATACTCGGCTGTGTTGGGTAATAAGTATGGTAAGACAAAATAAAATAACTGTACCTTCACTGAGGGAATTTAAAATCTGTCAGGGAGATATGATTTAAAAAGAGTCATAAATACAATATAATTTAGGGAGGAGAAAGTTCTATTGATTGAGTAGAGTAGGTTAGGGGATGACAAGAAATACTTCCAGTGGAGGTGGCAACTGAGTTGGACCCTCAATGAAGCCAAGGATTCTAAGAAGCAGTCATGAAGATGGAGTTCATTCCAGATCTGCAGGCCAACCTCTAAAAAGATAAAAGGTGAGAGTTCATAAAAACCAAGACCAGAAAACAGAAATTAAACTATTTTGCCTGAAGGAAGAGAATAATAGGAAATTAATATGAAAATGATGACTGAAACTTCATTTTTTCAAAAGAAATTTAAAAGTCAGAAAGAGGCATTTGTCATTTTTCCTAAAGCATTTTGTCTTTTTCCTAAATATGCCATTTTCCTAAATTCTTAACCATTTTTAAATTGCACAGAACCCTGGTAAAGATGATGAATGCCTCCTCAGAGTAATGTTTTTAAGTAGATAAAATTAAATATATAGAATACCAATTATATTGAAATACAGTTATCAATATAGTTTTAAAATAAGTTAATGAATTCCAGGTTAAGAATCTCTTTCTTAGAGGCAGTAGGGAGCATCTCAAGTTTCTTCAGCAGAGGAGAGACATGATCATGCATGAACTTTTTGATCCTTGCATATAGGTGATGAAGTGGAGTGGAAACAGACTGAAGCAGTGATTTCAATTAATCAATCATAGCAATAGTTCAGGCAAGAGGTGATGAGGGACTAAAAAAAAGGATGGTAGTTAGGTAAGTAACAGATGATAGATATGTTGTGAAGGCAGAATTAAAAACTTATGGGAGATGAATAGAAGAAACAAGAGCAATCCTGCGATTGAATATATGCATGTCTGATGGTCCTCTCAACAGAAATAAAGAAGTTTGAAGGAAGGGTGAGTTTTGAGAGAAAAATGAATCTTATGTGAGGCATGATGAGTCTTATCAGGCAACAAAGTAGAGATAGTAAATAAGCAATTAAGAAGATGGAAATAGAGCTCCAGAGAATGATTAGGACTGGACATAAGGATTTCAGGGTTATCTGCATTAAGATTAGCACTGAACTAACTGAAGCTGAATAGATTACCAAGTAAAAAAGTGCAGGGAGATAAAAATACCAAGATAGAGTCTTAGGAGACACCAATGGCTATGAATAAGACATCTATGATGACTTGACAACAAGACAAAAAAAAATAACACTAAAGAGCATCTGAACTCAAATTAAAGGTATGGAACAATCTTGGATGGAGGACAGATAATGAAAGACACTCCACATCCCTCTGCACTAGAATGGTAGTGAAATGAAGAACTGTGTCTATGGAATATCTCATTTTCTGTCAAATATGGATGTTTTCTTTAGGTTGGGTTTGCTTAGCTCTTTTTCCTTCTTTTTTGATATGAGAATGTTAAAGGAGAAAGGAGTTATTAGAAAAGTAACACTGATAGAAGAAAAAAAGCATCAATAAAGTTTAAATTTTAAAAAAGCAAGATTTTCTAAGTGAAATGTGAAATGCCACATAAATGGCTAAGAAAAGAAATGGAATAGAGTTCATCAGCTGCATTATAACCAAGGAAAGTTTTCAAAAACTTGGAAAGGACTCAGAGGACAGAATAAAAAATTATTAAAAGGACCAATTAGAAATCTCAAAAAGAAAAAGAAGAGTCAGAGGTGGAGTGAAGAAACAACTCACTTCGATCAATTAATCTATATTTTGCTGCAAAACTGTATTTCATGCAACACAAGCTTTTTTGAGAGAAGGAAAAAGGACTCCACTTCATTAAGGCTATTGACCTGAATGCTGAAGAGTCATTAGTGGATAAATGCAGTTAGTAACATTTGGTTGACCTATTGCAGTATAATGTTAAAGCTGAGGGAAGAAAACAACACAGATGGAATGTTATATAAATGATATAGTCATTAATTTAGAACCCAGTGCTACAGCTAAGTGACTTTAGTAATACTAAAAACTATAAGAAATCATTGCCTGTAATTTTTTTTAATGGCCACCACTGTCAGTTTTCTTAATCCATTGGAAGAATCTAGGAAATTGATTGATTAAGCAAAGTTAAGATAAGGCCAATACTAACCTGCCACCCAGAATAAAGTAGTTTTTCACTTTTTAAGATAGACTATAACAAAGGCTAAACTCATGGCTAACTGAATACACTCTAAACAACATGAGAGATAAAATAGACTATTAAAAAGATCTCAGTATTAAAGTTGGCAGATAGCTTTCAACAATTGTGAGAAAAAAAGTAATCACTGAATATCTGCTAACTTATACCAGGCAGAGGAAGAAGTAAGAGGAAAGGAACAAGGAGGAGAGGAAAAGAAGCATAATTATTGTAAAGGAGAGAATACCAGATATATCCATAAAGTGAGGCAGTAAGGCTTCTGCTCACTTGAAGGTTGGGGGGAAAGACCACTGAACTGGAAAAGTTAGACTTATAGGTCACAAGGTTACAATTGACCAATATCTTGTTATGTTACACTAAACAATAGGATCATTTACTTAGAGAAAATCTAAGAAATCTAAAGAAATTATGAATCCTTTCTGAAACCTTCCCAACAGTTAATTTTCTTCACAGAGACATTAGTGAACTCTATTTGTTTGAAACGTTTTTGCTCCTAGTTTTGACACTTGGGGCCAAGAAGAACATATCTGGGGTGGCTAAGTTAAACAGTGGATAGAGCACTGGCCCTGGAGTCAGGAGTACCTGAGTTCAAATCCGGCCTCAGACATTTAATAATGACCTAGCTGTGTGGCCTTGGCCAAGCCACTTAACTCCATTTGCCTTGCAAAAACCTAAAAAAAAATAAAAATAAAAAATAAAAAAAATCTTATCCCTCTTCTATATTACAATCTTTGAAATACTTGAAATTTTAACATGTCCTCTTCTCTGACAATCCATTTGCCTTTCAAGTTACACTTCCCCAATTCCTTCAACTGAAATGTAAAGTATTAAAGAATAATGACAATGTGCATTTATCTTCCCTACTAGAATATAAACTCCTCAAGGGCAGGGACAGTTTTCATTCTTGGTTATGTATTCTTAATTCCTAACAGAGTGCTTGGTTCATCTTGTAGGCTCTTATTTTTATTGTTTTGTTTTGCTTTTGAGGCTGGGTTGGCAAAGTGGTAAAGTGGATAGAGCACTGATTCTAAAGTCAGAGCAGACTGAATTTAAATCTGACTTCAGAGGTTTCCTAGCTGTATGACCTTGGCTCAAATCATTTAGCTTCCATTGGTCTCAGTTTCCTCACCTGAAAAATGAGAATAATAATGCTACCTATTCCCCAGGATTTTTAAAATCAACAAATGAAATAATTGTAAATCACCTAGCATAGATTGGCACATAATAAACATTATATAGATATATGGAAATAAATATAGATATACATACATATAGGAAAGCATGATACATAAATACATATATATGTATGTGTATGTGTGTTAGTGATGATGTTGATAATGATGATGATAATGTCTCCCTATCTGAAACAGACAGGAAGCAAAGAGGTCACTAGGGACTGACCCCACTGCTAATACAGTGATGATCAGCATGAAAGCTTTGACCTATTCCATTTTCTGACCATCTTTCTCCTCCCAAGTAACCTAGGGACTCACCATATTGGGGTTGGACTTAATACAGATGCCCATAGCTTCTACTTCAACAGTGTCCATCGCTCCACTTTAACTTAAAATTCCAAGCTCCTTAGTAACACAGACTATAGATGTAATCTACTATACTGGCACAACTGTAAGTTTTTCATAATTCTTGTTGAATCAATAAAGATTTGAATTGTTATTGTTGTTACTGCTATTGCTATTAAATGTCATGATTTTAAGTTCCCTTACAACCTTGGTTGATAAGATTGAATGAATTTCAATCCATCAATATCTATTTTAAAGAAATAATATCTAGAACTGAGCATGATATTTCAGATATGATTTATACAGAGGATAGTAGGGCTAAACTTACTCTCACTAATGTGACTTAAGATCACATTTCATTCCTAAATTTGACTTTCTTTGATTTATTATTATGAAGTAAACTGAGGTGACCAAGTTCTTGAAGAATCTATTAGCTGAATATTATCTTACAACCATCAACTGTGGTATGGAATAAGTTAAATCTACCCTAATAGAAGGACTCATTGTTGAAATCTTAGTTCTTTTAAATTGTTTTTTTAAGAATCTAACCAGAATAATTAGTTTTCATATCACACTCCTCACTCATACAAATCTTGCTATCCACTAAATTTGTGGTCTGCAAATTTGTTGGGTTGTTTATTTTTTAATATTTCTATAACTATCTTTCAATATAAGTAGATTTCCTCTAAGTATATGATCCTATGATTTAGTGTAATTCCATGTATTTTTATTTTACATTTTCAAAAATATTCTGAGATGCGGTTCACAGGTTTTATGTCAGTCAGAGGGAACTTGAATTTTAAAAAAAGTTAAGAAACATTTCCTTCAATCGCCCTCTATCTACCTTGTATGTATATAGTTTGAATCAATTGAACTTCTTGTCTACAGCATTAGAAACTGTTACTTAAAGGCATTCATTATTTCTGTTTTCTCTTTGTACAATTCCTCAAAACTTAATATCACATAAGTGATTAATAAATGCCTACTGATTTATTGGTTATTTGATAGAATCCAATATCTTTTTTCCCATTAGTCACTTTCTAGCAGTATCTGGGCTACTCTGTTCACTTTTTTGAACTTAGGATTTCACATTTTTCATGAATTTCATTTTAGCGTAAGCCCACTGTTACAGATCATGTGGAATTTTTTGGGGGGATCTCAATTCTCTTTTGTATGGAAGCAAAACCACCCAGTTTTGTGACATGAATGAGTGAATGAGTGAGAAAAAATAATCTATTGATTGTATACTATATAGAGGTACTGAACTAAGTATGCTAGATAAAATGCAAGTAAACAAGAAAATTTCTGCCCTCAAAAAATTTACATTCTAATTAGACCCCTTTGACCTCAATTTTATTATCTGAAAAGTGAGAGTATAGGAATATAAGATCTCTAGGGAGCATTACAGGTAAAAAAAACCCTATGATTCTATAATCTAAAAAAGCAGGGAATACTCTTATGATACCGAAATCCTCCAAGGTTAACAAAAAGGGGCACAAATGACCAACTTTTCACTAGTAGTTTTAAAAAAAATCACTAGATTGAAAACAGCATCAGCCCCAGAGTCAGAAAAATTTTCTTAGCTTTAGAAATTTTCTTTGGAAGGCCATCAGCCTCAGAATCACCAGCAGCTAACAGCACAACTGTAAAGCCAATGGAGAGGAAAACATGATGATTATCATTTGTTTGAGGGTAATCAACTGAACACTTTGGGGAGAAGTCCTACAATCACCTGACTTTGGGGGGGTTAATACCATAATGGGGTTAATAGGGGAGGAGGGAGGGCAGAATAGGATATTAAAATAAAAGGGGAAATATAAATGTCTATGTGCTCTATTTCTATTCTCTTTTGCTATTTTTTGCCATTGATTGAATAGTGAAAGAAAAAAATGGATACATAGTATTGAGTTCCTCTTGCTCATTGCACTCTCCATATTATTGATTAAATATCTTAGTGTGTGATCAGTAATGTTTGTTTCAGACTTCGAGCTTTCTCTTGGCTAAAGCTAGAGAGAGATGAAGAGAGTCTTCCAAAAGGAAAAGAAAGAAAGAAAGAAAAAGGAGGGGAGAGTAAGAAATGGAGGAAGGAAGGAAGGAAGGAAGGAAGGAAGGAAAGAAGGAAAGAAGGAAGGAGAAAAGAAGGGAAGGAGGAAAGGAGGGAGGAAGGGAGGAGGAGTAGGAAGAAGAAGAAAAGGAGACTTGTGTATCAGAAGAGGAGAGTGAATATGTGTGTTTGTGTGTGTGTGTGTGTGTGTGTGTGTGTGTGTGTGTGTGTGTAAAATAGATGGATAACAGTGACAGAGGGGAAGTGTGTGTATGTGTATGAGGGGGAGAGACAGACAGAGACAGAGAGAGAGAGGAGAGAAAAGAATTTCTTCTTCTTGTCTGTTTTGCTTTCCATTATGTCCTTTCCTTTAGCAAATAATGTCAAACCAAATTAGACTGCAAGCTGTTTCATTAGATAAGATCACTAGCTCTTGCTTAACTTATTCAAAGATTTGGCCAAGGAACATCTGTAATTTCCAGAGGAGGTTAATTCTGTATACCAATGTGCTGTAGGCAAAAGATTTTATGTTTCATGATTCATATAGAAGTATATTTCATTTGTCTTTTAGGAAGGGGGGGCAGGCAAAAAAAGAGGAACAAACAGCAGAATTCAATCAGTGGATGTGAAAAGAAGGATATGAGGTCTTCTTGATGGTCAATTAGGGGGGGGGAGTGAGCTCCCAGAAAATGAGATTCACAAACTGAAAGGCATCTCAGAAACTATTCCATATCAAAATAATTATCTCTTCCATAGCACAAGTGGTCATGCAGTTCTTATTTGAAGGCTTCCAGGGAGATGGGGAGAAGCAGTGAGAGAGGAGGGAGCTATCCTTCCTCAAGCAGACTGTGCTACTTTGAGGATTGTTCTAATTATTTAATTCTGCCTTGCATCAAGTCCATATTTGACTATTGGCAGCATCCACCCACTGATCCTAGTTCTGCCCCCGGAACCAAAAGAGCCAGGATAATCCCTCTTTTCTGGGAGAAACCTTTGAATTCATGTTCCAGTTTAATGGAATGAATGTTGTTCTTTGGGCAAGGGAAAGATGAGCAATTTCCTTCAGGAATGTTTGCGGTCAAGTTCAAGGGCAAATAAATTTGGATAGACACTTCTATATGGTTTGGAATGTTGCATAGCCATCTGTCTTAGAAAATTCTCAAACCAATTCTAGATTCCTTCAACATCTTTGATAGGTTCCAAATCCTTGCCTGTTTTCCAGAAATATTCTAGATGTTTTCTACATGTTTCCCCTTTGGTTATCAGTGTTGGCATCAGTACTGAAAAATGTTCCATAGTTGTGCCTCTCTTTATTCTGTACACCAAGACAGGCAGGAGAGAGGAGGGAAAGCAGTCTCCTGAAGAGCAGATAAATCCTCAGATAAAAGAAGTTAAAAATACATTTTTCAAAACCTACAGCACTTTGTTGCAGTGGAAAGGGTGTTGGATTTGTAGACAGAGAATCTGGGTTTCAGTCAATCAGGAAAAACAACAACAATCTTACTTTTTCCTTTGCTGGGCCTCTGCACTTCCAGGAAATTATATTACACTAGATTTAAACTTTTTTTGTTGCTGGGATTGAGATGCTATAATGTTAATCCTTTTTTCTCCAGATCTGCACAGCCTATAAAACTCTCAGTATCAGTGAAAGGCAAGATCCAGGTTTCCTGGTATGCATTCTAACTTTTTGGTTTTAGAATTCCTTGAATTCTAATTCCAAGAATTGGATGCTGTCTAGAAAGTCTTCCTTTTTCTTTCAAAAGGATTGATTGAGGGATTTACATTGTGCCAGAAGCCCCCTTCTCTGACTCTGTCCCAGAATGTCTTTTTGTCCAAGACTTTCTCAGTCACTCTTCTACTACTCCTGACTCTGCTTCCTGCAGGAACCATCTTGACCCAGATAATCATCACCACTCTATCACTGTCTCCACCTGTCAAGTCTGGAGACATGTGGTTTCTTCTCTTCTGAGTTTACCATGCTTCCCACGAAAGACAAAAGTCACATGTGACATGACTTTCCTCCAAGCAATTGAATTTGTTTTTTCATCATTTTGCTTAACTCTAGTTCTCTCCATGTCTACATTTCTTAAAGATCAAGTCAAAAGATGCAGTTTAAGTGTATTGCCTAATCATAACTCAATCAATCAATCATGTTTAAATTGCTATTAAATGATATCCAGAACAAGTCAAGGTCACATTTTATTAAAGGATGAAAGAACTGGAAGGGAACTTAGAGATCATTTCTTTTTTTTTTTTTTACAGCTGAGGAGACTGAGACTAATAAAGTTTAATTAACTTGCCCAAGGTTTACACAGGAAGCATATCATATTCTAGAATCAGTGTACATAACACCATAGCATGCTGCCTCAATGTACTATCAATTCTAGAATAACAATTTCATCAAGTAAACCTGGTTAACAAGGACGTAACCTTACCAAAGAATTCTTAAAGGGAAATTTTGCCTCAACATTCTTAATACATGTCCTTTATATCATACTTCTTTTATATCCATTAATTCAGGTTAAAAATTCTTTGTGGCTAGGTAGATGAGTAGGAAGCTAACTGCCTCCTCACCAAGAAGAAAGGTTTTGTTGTATTCCTTATTTCAGTCATATCTAATTCTTCATGACCCCATTTGGGATTTTCTTGGTAAAGATACTTTCAATGCTTTGTCATTTCCTTCTCCAGATCATTTGACAGATGAGGAATCTGAGACAAGTGTGATTAAGTGATTTACCCAGGGTAACACAGCTAGTAAATGTCTGAAGCTAGATTTGAACTCATAAAGATATGTCTTCCTGATTCCAGGTCCTGTGCTCTATCCTGGGGAAATCATAAAGAAATCTTGAATCATATGTCCTTAAAACTTATCTGCACATCTGTACTCTTAACCTAGATGCTCTTTTCCTTAAACTCTTATTCTATCTTAGTTGGCACATATGGAGCCCTTCTTAAGCCACCAAAATAGATTCACTTCATAGATTATCAGTGAGTATTCCTATCACAATAATAATAATAATAATATTTATATAATATTTTACCATTTATAAAGTGCTTTACATATTTAATATCATTGGATTCTCCAAATAACCCTCTGAATTGGGTGTTATTTTTCCCCATTTTACAGGTATAGAAACAGAAGGAGAAACATTTAATTTGCTCAGGATTCACACAAAATTAATAACTGTCTGAGTAAGGATTTGAACTTGGGTCTTGTTGACTCTAAGGCCAGCATACTATCTACTCTGCCACCTGGTAGTCAATCAATCAATCAATCAATCAATGCAACAGTCTATTCCAGAGACTTTGGGTAAAAAGGCATATACATGAACAGTTGCAGACACAAAATAATAATATTAAGGAAATTTTATTGTGGGAGCTTCAAGGATCAGGAAAGGCCTAATGTG
The DNA here is from genome assembly GCF_037893015.1 of Macrotis lagotis. NCBI lineage: Eukaryota > Metazoa > Chordata > Mammalia > Peramelemorphia > Peramelidae > Macrotis > Macrotis lagotis. The sequence continues at coordinate 131,461,318 of NC_133660.1, read as the reverse complement.
GGTTGTGTGTTTCAAGCTGAGACAGAAGGAAATTAAGAACACTAAAAAATCCTTAGGGGTAACTAGGTGGCAGAATAGATAAAGCACTGTACCTGGAGTCGGAAAGATCTGAGTCCAAAACTGACCTCAGACACTTATTATCTATGTGATCATGGACAAGTTGCTTAACCCTGTTTGCCTCAATTTACTCATCTTTCAAATGAAGTGAAGAAGGAAATGGAGAAGGAAACCCATTACCTTTGCCAAGAAAGCCTCAACTGGGTTCACAAAGAGTCAGGCAGGACTGGGGAAAAAAATGAATGAATAAGGAGTCCTATAGGGTGAGATGAGGAGGAAGTGCTTTCTACATATGGGGGATGCCCAGGGCAAAGGCTCATGATAAGGAAGCTTAGGAAGACCAGTTTAATTGGATTGTAGCTTACATTAAGAAGAAAAATGTATATCTTGATTACCATCATATAAGTTATTATGTTTTAATGAAATTACAACATAAGACAAAGAACACAGCACAATGGTAGAGTTGTCCTTAGAGACAGAACCCGAGTTCACAACCTTCCTGTGAGAAGGATGACTTAAGCCCTGAGAACTACTCCAACCCATAGCTCTCCTATAGTCACACATATATCATTGAGGTACAAATTATCTATCTACATTGCTAAAGCAATTTTCATGCTGGGATCTTCTCAAGCTGCTATAATCACAGATTTTGGCATAAAAAATAAAATCTTATATTAGTCAATCCTTTGATTTCAAATGTATCATAGTATTTCAAATGCATATATAGCATTAATAAACTTTGTTCCATCATACACACCTTTATTTTTCCTCCAAATGCATGCTAATGTCCCATTATCATCTCAAACTTAACATGTCTAAAATGAAACATTATATTGCCCTGTGCCTGCTGCTGTTCAAACTCTCTCATCTTTTAAGGGCATTATTATCATCCTCATCACTCAGGTTAGTAATCTTGATATCACTGTTTCCTCCTCCCTTCCTGCTCCCTTATCACAACTTTTCATTTCAATAATTGCAGTCTTGCTGATTTGGTTTCCCCAATTTCTCTTATATGTGTCACCTCTCACCATTCATATAGCTATCACCTCTTTAAAGCCCTGATCACTTATTGCACTTGCCTCTTTTTTTTTAGAAAACAGAGGACTGTTCTTTATTTTTTTAACAAAAGACATACATTTTTATTTTTATTTTGTAGAAAGATTTTATTTATTTTGAGTTTTACAATTTTCCCCTAATCTTGCTTCCCTCCCCCCCACCCCCACAGAAAGCAGTCTGTTAGTCTTTACATTGTTTCCATGGTATACATTGATCTAAGTTGAATGTAATCAGAGAGAAATCATATCCTTAAGGAAGAAAAGTAAAGTATAAGAGATAGCAAAATTACATAATAATAGGTTTTTTCCCTAAGTTAAAGGTAATAGTCTTTGGTCTCAAAGTGATTATATATATATATATATATATATATATATATATATATATATATATTCATTGTTTCCTACTTCCTTCTAGTCTTTCCCAATCACTTTCCTTCCTTGCTTCTTTTCTTCCCTTTTTCCTTACTTCCTTTCTTCCTATCTTCCTATCTTCCTCTTCTGTGTCTCCATCCTTCTTTGTTCCCTCTTTTGCTCCCTTTTTTCCTCCTCTCCTCCCTTTTCTCAACTGGACTAAGTGGGCCTCTAACATATGAATGTCCAGAATCAAAAAGAGCAAGCTAGAGTTAGAAGAGTGGAAAATTAACCAGAAACTTAATTTCAATATTATGGAAATGACTTGCAATCAAGGATACATGTGACAGAGCCCTACCTCTCCTGAGGGGACTCAAGCTAGTGGGGCTGAAACTTGATTTATATAATTGTGATTAAACAAGGAGTAAAATAGTGTCTTGTAGCAACAGTTTGAGGCACAAAAGCAAAACAGAGAGGCAAAGGTGCTAGTGACAAAAAGTTCATTAATAGCAGAGCTTCATGTCTAGTCTATTAGTGCTTGTCTGAGCTTGGGACCATCAGTTCTGTGATTTAGTTGCAGTGATGTTCATTCACAGGGTAAGTACAAAGGATGGTTGTTGTACTAAGCTCAGGGCACAGCTTGCTAGCTGGGTCTTAGTTCTGGGAAAGCAGATGGGCTCTAATATCTTGAAACTTTCATCCTATTTTCCTTCTTTTCTTCTCACCTCCCTTCCCTCTTTCCTTCCTGACATCTTTCCTTCTATCTTCCACACCCTGTAACTTCCATCTTCTCTCCTTCCTTCCCTTCTTCATTCCCATCCCCCTTTCTTTCTACTTTGTACTTCCTGCCTACCTTTCTTTTTCTTTCTTTCTTGATTTATTGAGACTTGGTGTTTTTTTTACTTTTTACATCAGAATCATTTCCACATTTAAACCACTACCACCACAATCACTTTTAACTTTTCCTTGAAATAAAGAAAAACAAAAGGCAAAACCAATGCTTCTAGGGACAGCATCTGACAGGATATTGAGCATTCCACATCCTTGTTCTGCTGCCCTATGGAAGCTCTTTCCATAAAGTCATACAAAAGGAACAAAACCTTTGCCATTTATAAAAAAAAATCAGCTAAATTCAATTAATGCATTATCCAAATGTAATATCCAAATTAGCTAGATCCAAAAAGTAAAATCATTGTGGTCAGTCATGCTGACATCTTATTTTAGAAGAACTAATATTAAAGGATAAAAGGAAGAGCCATAATTCACATGCCAGCTAAGTTTAGAATAATAATCCATTCAACATGTGTCAGTTACTCTCCCTGATTTTCCTTCCAGGCTCTGCAGCTGACTTAACATTCCCGGAAAATATCACCAGGTGCTGAAAATCTCTGCCACTCTAGAAGCACAGAAAGCTCTGTAAAAGTCATCCCTTAGGGCTCTGGCAGGGAGATGGCTTGACAAGCTTACAGAAAGCAGGGTTTTAAACATTTGGGGCCAGGTAAATTACATCAGTCCAAACCCAGATTTTTTTTCGTGCAGCTGAGTTATGCTCAGTATTCACTACTTTTTCTCAGGGCAAGTCTGCTTTGGATTTAAACCTGAGGTGACCCTGGGCCCTTTAAAATGCAGAATTTTCTCCCAGGCAGTTCTTTTTTTTGAAAGACTTTTTGCTTGCTTAAAGGTCATCAAAAGACTGATAGTAAAAGTGAGACCTATTAATGTCAGTCTAATGCTTTGAATATTTAAATATTTTAGTGGCAATTTAAGTTATAATCTAATAATAATTGCAATTTATTTCTGTACCATAAGATAAATATATTTTAAACCAATTTAAAGGTGATTATCTGCTGAACTACTTATGCCAGTACTTTAATGAAGGTTTGGGTTGTAACTAAAAGAGAGCAATTGAGGATTTGCACCAGGATGCCAACATTGATTGGAATGCTGAAGTAAGAAATCAAAGGATAATTGGAATAACAGGCAAGCTTGGCCTTAGAGAAAAAATGAAAAAGGGCAGAGATTAATAGAGTTTTGTCAAGATAGCTTGTTGGTCATAGCCAACACACTTTTTAAACAACCAAAAGGCAACCTTACACACAGACATCACCAGATGGTCACTATATAGATCACCTTTGTAGCCAAAGGTGAAAAGTTCTCTATGTTCACTTAAAACAAGACCCATGAGCTTCTGCAACATTCTGACTTAAACTGGAGAAGGAAAAACTGTCAAACTAAATAGAGCTGAATAACATCCTTTATGAATGTGAAGTAGAAGTGAAGAATAGATTTTAAAGGATTTAATCTACTAAATAAAGTGCCTGAACAACTATGGACAGAAGTTAGTGAAATTTTACAAGAAGCAGTAACAAAAAATCCCAAAGAAAAAAGGAGAGCAAGAAAGCAAAATGGCTGTCAAATGAGACTTTTCAACTAGATGATAAAAGAAGAAAAATCAAAAGGAAAAGATATACCCAACACATTAAGAATTCCAAAGAATTGGGGCAGCTAGGTGGCGCAGTGGATAAAGCACCAGCCTAGAGTCAGGAGTACCTGGATTCAAATCCAGTCTCAGACACTTAATAATTACCTAGCTGTGTGACCTTGGGCAAGCCACTTAACCCCCTTTGCCTTGGAAAAAACCTAAAAAAAAAAAAGAATTCCAAAGAATTGCAAGGAGAGATAAGATTTTCTCAAAAGAGCAATGCAGGGGCAGCTAGATGGTGCAATGGATAGATTACCAACCCTGGAGTCAAGATAACCTGAGTTCAAATATGGCCTCAGACAGTTAACAATTACCTAGCCATGTGACCTTGGGAAAGTAACTAAAATCCATTGCCTTGCAAAAAAGAAAAAAACAATACATAGAAATAGAAGAAAGCAATAGAATAGGAAAGACAAAATATCTTCAAGAATGTTTCCATGCAAAAATAGGTATGATAAAAGACAAAAATGGTAGGAACTTAAGAGAAGAAGAAAAGATTCGGAGACAAGAATGCACAAAACAATTATACAAGAAAAATATTCATATTGCCAAATCATCATTGCTTAGAGAAATGCACAATAGAAGATGGCAGAGAGGCCAGGCACTAACCTAAGATCTCCTGGCTTTTCTTCATAAATAATGTGAATCAAGCCTCTTAACAGAATTTAGATCCTCAAATCCAGAAAAAGAAGCTAGGAGAAGAACATCTACCAACAAGATCTGTCTCAGGGAAGGGTGGATGAGCTGGAAAAAAGAGCAAAAAGCCAGCACAGGGGTGGTAGGATGAGGCTCAGGGACTAACCTGAGAACAGCTGCAAAAACTTTGACTGTGTGCACAGTGTGCAGGAGAATTCCAGGGAGGCTAGACATCAATCCAGGTCTGGAAGACCAGGGCCCCAAGTCCCTTATTTTCAGTGGTGTCCTGGTGTCTCTAGTAGAGTACCCTCCCCCATCTCTGTGGGGAAAAAGTGATTCTTCCCAGAACAAACACAGGAACAGTCACCCCAAACCCTTAGGCTCAGGTGTGGGCTGCAGAACTCCCTCAGTACTGAGTGAAGAATAAGGAGATTAACTATATAACTCAAGAGCCCAGCCCACATTGTTTGAGGATAATCCAGACCCTATTGACTCCATATCCCCCCAGGCCTAGGGAGTGGGCCACAAATTAAGGTCATATACACTCCAGAGAAAGCATCTAGCATCCCCTACTGGCTGGCCCACGTGGAGTTACTAAACCAGTGACCAAAGCCTCTAGGGATTTCAACACTAAATGTCTGTGAACCAGCCCCTTGCCCTAACACAAGATCCTAGGAAAATGAAGAAAAGCCTGCAAGTGGATTCAATTGAAAGCCACTTTGAAGTCCAAGATCCTAACTCAGAGAGAACTAGAACTTCTAAGGAGAAGATGAATTGGACTCCAGCCCAGAAAGACTTCTTAGGAGATATCAAGAAGGAGTTTAAAAATCATTTGGAGAAATTGGGAAAAGAAACTCAAAAGAAAATTAACACTTTACAATAGAAAATGAATATTTTTCAAGAAAACAAATCCTTTAAAAATACAATTGGACAAGTGCAAAAAGAAAATGATTCTCTCAAAACCAAAATTAGGCAAATGGAAAACTCCTTCAAAAATAGAAATGACCAAAAGGAAAAAGAGTTGCAAAAGGTAAATGAAGAAAATTTTTCTCTTAAAAAAGGAATGGAATCTGTAGAAACTAATGACTCAATGAGACAAGAAGAATCTGTTAACAAAACCAAAAAATCCCCCCAAAAACAATAGAAGAAAATGCAAAATACCTCACTGGCAAAACAAGTGACCTAGAGAATAGATCCAGGAGGGACAACTTAAGAATCATTGAGGATAAAAAAAAAAGCCTGGATCAATATATCAGGGTTTAGTGATGGAAAATTGTTCTAATATCATGGAACCAGAGGCCAAAATAGTTATTGGAAGAATACATTGGGGGTGGAGCCAAGATGGCAGCATAAAGGCAGGAATTCTTGGAAACTTGTTCCCCAAAAAACTTCGAAAGCCATCAAATTATGAATCTAGCCAAAATTTACAGGAGCAGAACCTACAGAAAGACTGAGTGATATAATTTCCCAGGCCAAGACAACATAGAAGTTCCATGGGAAAGGTTTATTTCACTAAGACCAGAATTTGGAAAAAGCCACTGCAAGTGTAGCAACAACACAGTGCAGGACAGCTAGACCAGGGGGCCTAGATCCCTGGAGAAACCTAGGTGAGACAGAGGGGTAGTTTCCAGGCCTCCTGACCCTGGATCACCAGAAACAGCTTGAAGGGGTGGTGAGAGAACCCTGAAACACCAGATTGAGTGTGGAGTGAGTGCCAGTCTCAGAGCAGCCCAGTGATGAGAACCTGCAACAGGAACTGAGGAAAGTCAGCCTGTACTTCCAGAGCTCTCAGCCACAAATAGTAAGGAGGGGGAGAGTGCCAGGGTCTCACTAGTCTCTTAGGGCAGTACTCAACTCCTTGCCCACACTAAGATCCATGTTGTAGTTTAGGCTAAGAACCACTCATGATACCTTAGAGGAATTAAGGACCCTGTGGGTTGTTTCAAAAACTCCCAAAGTCTTGGAAGTGTGGTAAATCAATCATGGGCTGAGGAAATGAACAAAGAGAAGAAAAAGAATCTGACCATAGAAAAATTACTTTGGTCCCATGGAAGATTAAGAAATTGACAAAATCAAATCTTCTATATCTGAAACCTCCAAGAGAAATAGAAAAACAAGCTCAGGGCATGAATGAGATCAAAAAAAAACTTTGAAAAGCAATTAAGAGAGGTAGAGGAAAAATATGGAGGAGAAATGAGAGTGATGCAGATAAATCATGAAAATCAAATCAGCAGCTTGATAAAAGAAATACAAAAAAATACTGAAGAAAATAAGATATTAAAAACCAGTTTAGGTCAAATGGAAAAAAACAACACAAAAGACTAATAAGGAACAGAGTGCCTTAAAGAGCAAAATTGGCTACCTGGAAAAAATTACAAAAAGCTCCATGAAAAAAATAACTCCTTTAAATTCATAATGGAACTAAAGGAAATGATGAGTTTGTGAGAAATCAGGAAGAAATAAAACTATTCCAAAAAAAATTAGTAGAAAATGTGAACTATCTCATTGGAAAAAAAAACAACTTCAAAAACAGATCCAGAAGAGATAATTTAAAAATTATTGGGCTACCTGAAAATCATGACTAGGAAAAGGGCCTAGACTTCATTTTTCACGAAATGATACAGCAAAATTGCCCTGAGATCCTAGAAGCAGAGTGTAAAATAGAAACTAAGAGAATTCACCAATCACCCCCTGAAAGAGATCCCAAAAGAAGAACTTCTAGGAATATTATAACCAAACTCCAAAATTCCCAAGTCAAAGAGAAAATACTAAAAGGTACCAGAAACAAACAATTCAACTAGTTTGTCTCTAGTCAGGATTACACAGGATCTGGCAGGGTCTAACTTAAGGGCTCATAGGGCTTGGAATATGATATTCCGGAAGGCGAAAAAGCTTGGTTTAAAACTGAGAATCAACTACCCTGCAAAATCTTTAAGGGGAAAAGATGAACTTTCAATGAAACAGGGGAATTGCAAACTTTCCTGTTGAAACAACTAGAGCTGAACAGAAAGTTTGATCCCCAAGTACAGGACTCAGGGGAACAATAGAGCGGGTGGATGAGAAAGATTAATTATGAGGAACTTAATCATGTTAAACTTTTTGTATTCCTGCATGGGAAGAAGATACTAATAACTCATATGAACTTTCTCATAAGAGCAGTTCGAGGGAGGGTGTATATACATACATACATATGTATAGTATTGGGAGAAAAAGAAAGGAACCAAAGAAGGGGCTATAAGAGTCAAGGAAAAGCTTTTATAATGGAGTGGAATGGGGGAAGGGGGGGAATGAATGAGCCTTCATTCTCATCAGAAAAGGCTCATAGAGGAAATAACACACATACTTAATAGGGTCTAGAAATCTATTCTACCCTAGAGAAAAATGAGAGAAAGGGGATAGGATAAGGGGGATTGGGGGTGGGGAGAAGGGGAGAGTATGTGATAAAAAAGAGGGAATATCGTGGGAGAGGGTACTCAGATACAACACACTTTTGAATAGGGACAGGATGAAAGGAGAGAGAGAGAGAGAGAGAGAGAGAGAGAGAGAGAGAGAGAGAGAATAGAATAAATGAGAGTGAAGAGGAGTAGAGTGTAGGAAAATACAGCTAGTAATAGCAAATGTGGGAAGAATAGTGAAACAGCTTCTTTGGTGGATTCATGAAAAATTCATGAAATCTGAACACAGGCTGGAGTCCATTTTTTCTCCCTCACTATCCTTGAGGTTTCTCATCTTTGGGGGGGGGTTATGTTTACTCTCACAACAAGATTATTGTAATAATATAAGATAAATAAACCAAAAGTAAAAGAACACAGTGATCACCTTCTGAAAGGGATCACAAGATGAAAACACCAAGAAATACTGTGGCCAACATCCAGAACTATCAGATAAAAGAGAGAATCCTGCAAGCAGTCAGAAAAAAAATTAGATATGAAGGAGTCACAGTAAGAATTACACAGAACATGGCTGCATCATCATTAAGGGATCAAAAGGCCTGGAACATGATGTTCTGAAGAGCAAGGGACCTTAGAATGCAGCCAAAAATTCACTATCTAGAAAAATTGAGCCTTCTCTTACAGGGGAAAAGATGGATAAATAATGAAATAGGAGACTTCTAACTTTTCCTATTGAAAAGACCAGAGCCAAATAGAAAATTTTGACTTCGAACAGGAGACTCAAAGAGACACATGAAAAGCTAAAAAAGGAAAAAGGAAAAAGACTGCTATCCAGTAAGATGAAACTGGCTGTATCCCTACCTGGGAGAAAGAGTCTCATAACTCTTGAGAATTGTAACTCTATTAGAATATACTTAGTCAAAAGTAATGGACATTCATGACTTGTCCGTAACTCTTATAAAATGATTTAAAAACAAAATCTCCTTAAAAGGAGGGATAGTAAAGAGACAGAAGGATGGAAGAGATTGATTGGGGGTAAATCACATTACATGAAGATGGACAAAGGACCTATTGCAATAGAGGGGAAGAACGGAGGAGGTGAGAACCGCATTTACTCTCATCAGATTTGTCTCAAAGAAGGATTAATATTCACACCCAGTTAAGAAACTTATCTCACCTTTCAAGTATTAAAAGGGGAAAGGTGGAAGGTGAGGAAAAGAGAACTAACAGAAGGAAGGGAAGGAAGAAAGGACAAAGGGGAAAGGGAAAATATGGAGAAGAGGTTGGATGTAAGGGGGCAAACACACTGAAGGAGGTGGTATTCAGAAGCAAAATACTGGGGTATATGGATAAAGTGAAAAAAAGGGGAAAAACGAACAGGGAAGACAGAATGGAGGGAAATAAAAAAATTAGTAATTATAGCTTCAAATGTGAAATGGTATGAACTGTCCCATAAAACGTAAGCAAATAGCAGAGTGGATTAAAAAACAGAATCCTACAATATGCTACTTACAAGTAGCTCACCCGAAGCAGAGAGACACATATAGAGAAAGGTAAAAGATTAGAGCAGGATATATTTTGCACCAGCTGAAGTAAAAAAAAACAGGGATAGCAATCCGTATCTTTGACAAAGCAGCTGCAAACATAGATCTCATTAAAATATATAAGGAAGGAAACCAAATTCTCCTAAAAGGTACCATAGACAATGAAGTAATTTCAATACTAAATATGTATGCACCAAGTGGCATAACATCCAAATTCTTAGAGGTAAGGATGAATGAATTACACCAAAACTATACTGGTGGGAGGCCTCAACTTCCATCTCTAAGATTTGGATAAAAACTAAATACAGAAAAAAAGAAGGAAGTTAAAGAAGTAGATAGAATGTTATAAAATCTTGACATGATAGACCTTTGAAGAAGACTGAATGGGGATAGAAAGGAATATACTTTTTTCCTGAAGTACATGGCACTTACAGAAAAATTGACCATGTACTAGGGCATAAAAAATCTTATAATCAAAGACAGAAATAGTGAATACTTCATTCATAATGCAATAAAAATCATGTGCAATAATGGTCCAAGGAGAGATAGTCCTAAAACTAATTGGAAACTAAATTGGAAAATTAAAGAATGAATGGATCAAACAACAAATTATAGATAGAATAGATAGAATTAATAGATAGAATTAATTATTTCATCTTAGATAATGACAATAATGAAACAACATACCAAAACTTATGGGAAAAAGTCAAGATAGTTATTGGGGGTATAGTATATCTTTAAATGCCTACATGAATAAAATAGAGAAAGGAAATCAATGAACTAAGCAAGTAAAAAATAGAGAAAGGACAAATTAAAAACCCCCAATTAAATACCAAATTAGAAATTCTAAAAATTAAAGGACAAATTAATAAATGGAAAGCAGGAAAATTATTGAATAAATAAAACCAAAAATTGGTTCTATGGAAAAAAAAACAATTGATAAACCTTTTATTAATTTGATTTAAAAAAAGAATGAAGAAAATGAAATTGCTAGTATCATAAATGAAAAAAGTGAACTCACCACCAAGGAGGAAGAAATTAAAGTAATAATTTTAATTCTTTTGCCCAATTGTATGCCAATAAATTTTATAGTCTAAATGAAATGGATGAATATTTATTAAAATATAAGTTGCCCAGGTTAAATGAAGAGGAAATTAAATACCTAAATAACCCTATCTCAGAAAAAGAAATTTAGCATGTCATCATTGAACTCCTTAAGAAAAAATCTCCAGGGACAGATGGATTCACAACTGAATTCTATCAAACATTTAAGGAACAACTGGTTCCAATTCTATATAAACCCTCTGGAAAAATAGGTGAACATGTAATTCTGCCTAATTCCTTCTATGACACCAATATGGTGCTGATACCTAAACCAGGAAGAGTCAAAACAGAGAAAGAAAATTATATGTCAATATAATGAATATGGATGCAAAAATCTTAAAATTTTAGCAAAGCAATTACAGCAAGTTATCACTAGGATAATACATTATGACTGAGGAGGATTTATCCCAGGAATGCTGGGTTGGTTCAAATAATAGGAAAAGTTTTAGTATAGATGACTGTATCACTAACAAACCAAACAGAAATCATATGATTATTTCAATAGAGCTGAAAAAGCCTTTGACAAAATATAGCACCCATTCCTACTAAAAGCACTAGAGAGTAAAGGAATAAATGGATTGTTCCTTAGAATGATAAGCAGTATCTATCAGAAACCATCAACAAGCATTATATGCAATATGGATAAGCTAGAGGCATTTCCAATAAGATCAGGGATGAAACAAGGATCCCAGTTATCACCACTATTATTCAATATTGTAGTAGAATTGTTAACTTCAACAATAAGAGAAGAAAAAGAAATTGAAGGAATTAGAATTGGGAAGGAAGAAACAAAACTCTCCCTCTTTGCAGTTGACATTATATTATACCAAGAGAATGCTAAAATCATTTTAAAATACTAGAAACAATTACAAAATTTAACAAAGTCACAGGATATAAAATAAACACATAAATCCTCAGCATTTCTATATATTTCTAGCAAAATACAGCAGCAAGAGCTAGAAGGAGAAATTCTATTTAAAGTAACTTCAGATAATATAAAATACTTGGAAGTCTACCTGCCCAGGCAGACTCAGAAAGTCTATGAAAACAACTATAAAACACTTTTCACACAAATAAAATCAGATTTAAATACCTGGGCAAATATCAACTGCTCATGGATAGGCTGAACTAATATAATAAAAATGACAAATCTACCTAAATTAAAGGTAGTATCTTATCAATCAAACTTCCAAAAACATTACTTTAATGAGCTAAAAAAATTGTAACTAAATTCATATAAGGAAAAAAAAAGTCAAGAATATCCAGGAATTTAAAGTTCCTTTAACAATTCTAAAATTATATTATAAAGCACCAGTCATCAAAACTGTCTGGTACTGGGGTGGCTAGGTGGTGCAGTTTGGGGCAGCTAGGCGGCACAGTGGATAGAGCACCATCCTTGGAGTCAAGAGTACCTGAGTTCAAATCTGGCCTCAGACACTTAATTACCTAGCTGTGTGGCCTTGGGCAAGCCACTTAACTCCATTTGCATTGCAAAAAACAGAAAGAAAAGCCTTAAAAAAAACTGTCTAGTACTGAATAAGAAATGGAGTGGTGGATTGATAGAATAGACTAGGTGCAAAAGAGATGTCAGGAAATGATTATAGTAATCTGCTGTTTGATAATCCCAAAGACTCCAACTTTTAGGATAAGAACTCTCTTGGATACAAAGTGTAGGGAAAATTTGAAGTTGGAATGGCAGAAATTTGGATTAGAGAAATGCACATTAAAACAACCTTGAAATATGATTTTATACCCATCAGATTGGGTAAAATGATTGAAGGGGAAAGTCACATGGAAAAATTGATCCAATCATTTTGATGGCAATCTGAAACCATGTTTTTTAAAATATTTCTAGCACCTTCCTTTGTGTTGAAGAAGAATTGCAAATTGTAGGAATGCCCATCAAATATGTCTGAACAAGTTGTGGTGTTTGATTGCAGTAGAATACTACTGTGCTATAAGAAATGATGAATTGGAAAATCTTAGAAAAACTTCGATAGATTTGCATGAAAAATAAAGAGTGAAATAAGTAGAACCAAGAGAACACTATATATAATAATAGTGAGATTGTTTTCAGAAAATTGTGAGTGAATAAGTCATTTTAACTGTTATATTTACCTGCCTAAATTGCAAAGGGTATATGAAGGAAGATGCTACTTGCAGCCAGAAAAAGAATTGATAAAAAGTGCTGAGGGAGTGTAAAAGGGGAGGAAAGAAATTTGCATAATAAATTTACTACATATTTAAAAAGAATAATAAATTGTACATAATAGATTTGCAATGTCATGTGCAATCATCTTTTTTTAATCATACTATGTAATGGAAGTGCTTCTTTTATTCCACAAATTAAAAATAAAATTTTTAATATTTTTACATATATTACTGATAGCCACCATGTTGCTGATCTAGAGCCAGACATTCTAGAGAATGAAGTCAAGTAGATCTTAGGAAACATTAGTAATAAGGGGAGATTATTGAAGGCCAGAAATATCTGTTTAAAGTGGTGCTAAAGTGCCATTAATGCTGCTAAATATGTTAATAATTTTGAAAACTCAATAGTGGTTACTGGCTGGAAAAGATAAGTTTACATCCTAATGCTAAAGAAGAGTAAAGTTTTCAAAGAGGCAGAGGAACTAATGACCAAATTGCCAACATTATCTGAATTACGGAGAAAGCAAGGGAGTTCCAGAAAAATATCTCATTCTGATTTATTGATTAAAATAAATCCTTTGACTGTATGTATCCCAACAATATATGCCAAGTTCTCAAAGAGATGAAAGTACCAGATCATCTTAACTTGTCTCCTGAGGAGCCTGCATGCAGGTCAAGAAGCAACAACTAGAATTAAACTTAAAACAACTGATTAGTTTAAGAATGGAAAAGGAATACAATAAAGCTATATATTGTCACTTTATTTTACATCATGCAAAATACCAGGCTGGATGAATCAAAAACTACAATTAGATTTACTGATGGAAATATTAACCATCTCAGATATGTAGATAGTGACTGCAGTCATGAAATTAAAACACTTATTTCTTGGAAGGAAATCTATGGTAAATCAGAACAACATATAAAAAAGAAGAGACAGATCTGTATAATCAAAGCTATATTTTTTCCCAGTAGAAATGCATGACTGTGAAAGATATACTATAATGATAACTAAGTATGATAGACTCAATGCTTTCTCATTGGGATACTGGAGAAGACAATTTTGAGAGTTCCTTGGATAGCAAGGAAGTCAAATCGGCCAGTACTTAAAATTCTGATAATTCTACAGCTTGATAAGATTGCCAAAAGAGTCCATGAGACAGAAGATGGTGACAGGAAAAACAGCCTTTCCTAAGAGCTCTCTCCAAAATATTTCAAAAACCTTAAAATTATAATTAACTAAATTTTCAAGAGACAGAACTCACAGAAAGATCCAGCGAGGTAATTCTCCTGTCCTAGGTAACCTGGGAAATACTAGGAAGGCTTTGTTTCATGTGGTTGGAGGGGGTACAAGCATGCCACAGTGAAGGAGCTCCAGCCTTCTGGGAACAGCCCCAGGGCACCTGAGTCCCTGGGAGCCCTGGTTCCTAGCAGCAGAAACAGTTTTCTGACCTTCCAGCCCAAACCAGGAAGGACCAAGCACAACTTGGTTGATCAGCAGGGAAACCTCTGCCAGAGCAAGCATGAAGCCCAGGCCAGTGTGGCCCTCCTCAGCACAGCCAGAGCCCTCAGCACAGCCCAGATCCCAGAAAACAGAAGCAGGCCCACAGAGCTGCCCAGCAGGGAGCCTCCCAGCAGCTGTTTCCAGAAAGCTCAGAGCACAGAAGGTAAGGGAGTGGGGGGAGACTGTCAGGTTTTTCCTCTGTCCGTGGGACAGGACTCTGAGTCTTTGTCCATATTCAGACCTTGGTCAGTCTGGGGCTCCCAAAGAGCAAGGAGCTTCCTCACATTCCCGGGACAGAGGGTGTGTGCTTGTGGTCATCCACAGACCAGAGCACAGGCAGATCATTCAGAGCCTTCCATAAGACCTTGAAGGACCTGAAGTCATTGTGGGGGTGTCCCCACATACTCAAAAGCTCAGGAAGCACACCAAAACCAGGGCACAGACTAGGGAAATGAGCAAATAGACAAAAAAGGAACCTGACCATAGACAATTACTTTGATCCCATGGAGGATCAAAATACACACTTGGAAGATGAAAAAGTCCAAGCTTCTACATCTAAAGACTCCAAGAAATATAGAAGTTGGGCCCAGGCTATGACAGCACTCAAAAAATATTTTGAAAATCAAGTAAGGGAGGTACAGGAAAAATTGCTAAGATAATTGAGAGAGATGCAGGAAAAATATGAAAACCAAGTCAGCAGCTTAGTTAAGGAGATCCAAAAAAATGCTGAAGAAAACAAAAAGTTAAAAATCAGTTTAGGTCAAATAGATAAAACAATCCAAAAAAGTTAATGAGAAAAAGAGTGCCTTAAAAAGCAGAACTGACTGGATAGAAAAGGAGATAAGAAACCTCTCTGAAGAAAACAAAACCTTCAAATGTAGAATGGAGCTAAAGGAAACCAATGTCTTTACAAGGAATAACAATACAATAATTCAGTACCAAAAGAATGAAAAACTAGAAGAAAATGTGAAATATCTCACTGATAAAGCAACTGACATGGAAAAAACAGATATAGAAGAGATAATTTAAAATTTTTTGGACTACCTGAAAGTCATGATCAGAACAAGAGACTTGACTTAATTTTTAAAGAATTTCTACAGGAAAAATTGCCTTGATATCCTAGAAGCAGAGGGCAAAATAGAAATTGAGAAAATCCACCAATCTCCTCCTGAAAGAGATCCAAAAAAATAACCCCCAGGAATATTATACAAGTTCCAGAACTCCCAAGTCAAAGAGAAACTATTACAAGCAGTCAGAAGGAAATAATTCAAATATCATGGAACTGCAGTCAGGATCATAGAGCAGCCATCACATTAAGGGCTTGGAATATAATATTCCAGAAGACAAAAAAAGTTTGGAATGCAACCAAGAATCAACTACCCAGCAAAATTGAACATACTCTTCCAGGGGAAAATATGGACTTTCAATGAAATAGGGGAATTTGAGATGTTCCTATTGAAACAATCAGAGTTGAACAGAAGGTTTGATCTTCAAGTATAGGACTCAGGTAAAGCATAGAGAGGGTGGAAAGGAAGGGTAAATTATGAGGGATTTAATGATGATGAACTGCGTGTATTCCTGCATGGGAAGATGATACTGGTAATAGTCATATGAACCTTCTCATTTATTAGAGCAGTTAGAAGGAGCATATGTAGACAAGGCACAGGAGGGAGACAAATTTGAAGGTATAATATATTGTAAAATTGGAGTCAGTGGGTGAAAGGTAAATGTCCTGGGAGAAAGAGAAGTGAGAGTTAAAATAGGCTAAGATACTTCATGTAAAAGAGTCAAGAAATAGCTTTTGCAATGGTATGGAAAGGGGGAAGATGAGAGGGAATGAGGGACCTTTCGTTCTCATTGGAAATGGCTCAGAGAGGAAACAGCATATATAAATATATATACATATATATATATATATATATATATATATATACACATATATACTCAATAGGGTATAGAAATCTAGAAGAAAAAGGAGAGAAATAGGAGGGAGGATGTAGGTGATAGGGGGTAGATCATGGGAAAGGATAGTCAGATATAATAGATTTTCTTTTTTACTTTTTTGTAAGGTGGTGGGATTGGGTGGCCTATCTAGGACCATGGGGCTGGATTTTTCTTGTGTCTGTGGAGTGGAATGTAGGCCCTAGAGCCAGTGCTCTGTCCATTGTGCCATTTGACAGCCCCACAGCATATTTTTGAAGAGGAAAGGAGGGAAAGAGAGAGAAAATATAATAAATGTTAGAAGGGAGGAATGGATGGAGGGAATTACAATCAGCAACATCATCTGTGGAAAAATATGGAGGTAACTTCTCTGATGGACCTATGATAAAGAATGTGATCCACCCCAGAGACACAGCTGGTGGTATCTCAATCTGAAACATATTTTTTTCCTCTTTCTTTCACTTTATTTCTTATTGGGTTTTATATTTTTGTGGGGGAGGGGGGATTATGTTTACTCTTGCAATAATAATATTTTAGTAATGTATAAATAAATAAAATATACAAAAAATTTTTTAAAAAGTCCATAAAACAGAAAAAAATAAGAATCTCTGCTGGCTGCTGATGGCAGCTGATGGTAGAGAAAACATCTTTCTAGGAGCTCCTCATACTATTGAAATTATGATCTCAATCAAAAAAACATAGAAAATTGTGAGATGATGGCACTTTGTTCCCTATAGTTGCTAAGCTCCCCAAATCAAGCATTCTCCACATTCTTCCCTGGAAGCTGCCTTCCCAGATGTAGCCACAGAAAAATGCTTTTGTCCCAGGACCTAAAAAATGGTGCAGGATATAGTACCTGGTCTGGACCCAGGGAAACTTGAGTTCAAATCCAGCTTCAGATACTTACTAGCTGTGTGACCCTGAGCAAATCACTTAACCCTGTTTGTCTCAGTTTCCTCATCTATAAAATGAGCTGGTGAAGGAAATGGTGAATTCAATATCTTTGCCAAGAAAACCCAAATGGTGTCATAAAAAAGTGATTCAAGTAGAACAGCTCTTTTCTTTAGGGCTTTGTACCCTAAAGTCATAGCATCTCTACAGGTACTCCTGTATTCTTTACCCACTTGCCCTAGGTTTCCTTTGTAGTGCTTTATCCTGGGCACCAGGATTGCTAGTCATGGTTCTAATTATAAAACTTCATCCATTTAGCAAATATTAAATTCTTCCTGAGGGCACAGTGTGAGATATGAGGGGCAATAACATGTATAGATAAAATGTGGTTTCTGAGTTCATTAACTATTAACTAACTGACCATCTATTAAGACCATAAGATAAAAACTCTGCTACCTATATGTAGTAAGGGGGATGGCTGCATTTGAGAGGTTAGAAATGAAGAACTACATGAGAAAGAAAACAGGCTTTTTCCAACTGCAGGTAGCTTCTGTCATCGTGGGAAGAAAGTAAAAGACTTCCACAAAGTTATTAAACTTCTCTAAGTGTCCATCTACATCATCTCCTAATGATGTTAAAAGTCACATGGGTCAAAATGTGGCCACGTATGAGAATCCACACCTTCTCCTATAAATTCTTGGAGAACTTCATGTTGTCTTGATGCAATATTTTAAACAGTGACAAGTAGATGGGAAATAGTTGGCAAATTTCCTTCACTTAGAGCTGGTCAAGGCTGAGGAAAAAAGCAATGATAAATACCTATCAGACAAGAGGTGCTGGGGTTTTTTGAGTCAAGAAGCCCATCTGGTTATTGTCTCTGAACATCTGTGATTTTTTAGTGAGTGACAAGAAAAATAGAGGGAAGAAAATTTCCTTTGCCTTTACTCACCCCTAGACTGTGAAAACTATGTCAAACATAGGAAATATGGCAACTAGTCACTTAACAATGCTGATATTTTCCCAGAACTTCAGAATTTGACAATGAGTACTCATTTGCTTCCATTATGACCCTCTGTCACATTTTTCATAACCTAAAGCTAAATCTTCATTTCAAATAAATTCAACAAATTAGAGTTAACTGATGTACTGGCTGAGACCATCAAAGATTGGGAACAAGATAACCTGATTTCTAATCTACCGCTAACTAGTAGGGAGATCTTGAGAAAGTCCCTAACTAGACCTTAGTTTCTTGATTTAAAAAATGATCAGATTGAATTAGATGAAAGTCAGGACTCCTTCAGGTCTCAACTTTCTATATTTGCAAATGAATCATGTCCTGCTAAAGATGTATAGGGTCAATATTACATAATCTCAGAGTTGAAAGGAGTGAACTCACAGTAAACTAACTGCTATTAGATTTACTGAAAGGATCAGAGAACATCTAGTCCAACCTGTATCTAAACAGGAATCCTATCCATAGCATACCTGGTGAGTGGTCATCCAGTGTTTGCTCAAATACCTATAAGAGGACCTTGCTGCAACCTTTGATAGTACATTCCTCCTTTGTAATAGCTCTAATTAGTAAAAAGTAAATCTTTTCTTTTACCTAAATCTAATTTCAATGTACATTTGCAATGCAATTCATCTTCTTTTAGTTTAGTATAGTGCCTACCACTTCACAAATACTTAATGAATGAGTGTTGATGATTTAGCTGATACACTTTATAAGGTATTAATTCAGAAGTCTTTATTCCTTGAGTATAACAAGTCCACTAAGGACTTCCCTCTTACCAGCTAGTTGGCACAGTAGCACAGTTGACTCTGAACTTGGAATTAGCAATATCTGAGTACAGATGCTTACTAGCTATGACCCTAGGCAAGTCACTTCATATCTGTTTACCTCAGTATTCTTATTTGTAAAATGAGGAAAATAGTAGCACTTATTTCTCAGGGTTGTTGTAGTCTAAAATGCTATTTAAATGATAAATGATAAATCATGTTGGTTAATGTTAATCTTATGAAAATATAATTTTTCAATTAGCATTTCTGTGAAGGATAAATAAATGTTATCTTTTGAACCAAAGTTTTCTTTTAAAAATCTAAGATTGTTAGTATGAGGAAATGAAGGCTTGATTAGTATATTTAACCCAAAATCTTATACCAGTCATGCTGGCAAAATGAATCAGATAGTCATATATTACAACACCTGCTCCCCTTTCTAAGTAGAAATTCAACCAGACACTACATCACTATATATATATATATATATATATATATATATATATATATATATATATGTATATATGAATCTCACTCCTATCTGCCAGAAAGCAGCATTGTTCTTATCCCTTTAACTATTCAACCTTTTAAATTAATTTTTTAAAACCTCAGAGCATGTGTCTGTATTCCACCCACCCAAAAAAAGGGAAAAAAAAGTCTCATTTCCAGCTGTCATGGATGCACAGACTGAAGAGCAGTTGATACTGATGCCAGCTGACAGTGGTGTAGAATTTCACAGGCTGGTCTGCAAGCCGCATTTCAAGAAGAATCTCAATTGCTTTCATTGACTTTTGCTATTTCCACTCCATGCCCTTCAAAATTAAAGGATGTTTGTTAAATATTCCTTTAATAATGATGAGAGCTTGTTAGGAGAATGGGAAAGGTCCTGAGCTAGAGCCCAGATATCAGGAGCTAGGGATTCTGGGAATGAAAGATTGTCATTCTTAGTTTTTGATGCAGATCATTTGGCTAAGAAAATAAGATTTAAGAGAGAAAATAAATTCATCCTAGCCAGACATGTGTTTCCTAGTGAAACACAGCTCCTATTCCTATAAAGTACCACATGTTCCACAGGTAACAAAAAAAGTGAAATGAAATGAAACAATCACTTCAATGTCTACATTCAAGGTCAGGGGCTCAAGGGACAAATATTAAAAGGGGAAAGGGGGAGGGGAGGAAAATAAAACTAACAGAAGGAAGGGAAGGAAGAAAGGACAAAGAGAAAGGGGAAAGAATGGAGAAGGGGTTGGATGTAAGGGGGCAAACACACTGAAGGAGGTGGTATTCAGAAGCAAATACTGGGGTATATGGATAAAGTGAAAAAAAGGGCAAACTGAACCTCTAGAATCCCAATCTAATGAATGGTATGTAGTCTGGAGATGCAGCACCAGGCTGCCATCCTCATTCTACTTGTCTGTGGGTAAGTGATATCATCTCTCTGTGTCTCCATTTCCTTACCAAAGAGTCAGTAAAATTTTCAAGCTTTATCTATGCATAAGGCTCTTTAAAGCTTAAAGCTGGCTAGAAGTTGTCTTCCAACATAGTTGTAAAACTACATTTGACTGAGAATGACATCTCACAAGATTCACTGCTGTATCTCAGGGGAAAGAAATTAAAGGGATCCAGTCTCTCTCCCTAGTTAAATATTGTTCAGATTTGTCCCTCTAACCTTCGATTATAAGATCCTTGTTTTCCTTTTAAAAAAAATTCCATAAAAGTTTGAGAGAATTCTCATTTGCAAAACAAGCTCTCTAGAGGCATTTGCCATTGATTATCTATCTAAGAAAGGGCAGGGCATCTATAATAGATTCATGTTTTGTTTTTAGTCTAAAATGTTCATTATGACAGGGTTGCTAAAGACAAGACTTTGGAATCAGAAAGATGTGGGTTCAAGTCTTACTTTTAAAATGTACTGTCTATAAGTCCAAAAGGCAACAAAAATGTGCATCCCTTTGATCCAGCAATACCACTACTGAGTCTATACCCTGAAAAGATGATGAAAAATGGTAAAAACATCACTTGTACAAAATTATTCATAGCAGCCCTGTTTGTGGTGGCAAAGAATTGGAAATTAAGTAAATGTCCTTCAATTTGGGAATGACTTACCAAACTGTGTTATATGTATGTCATGGAACACTATTATTCTATTAGAAACCAGGAGGGATGAGAACTAAAGGAATGCTGGAGGAATTTCCATGAACTGATGCTGAGTGAAATGAGCAGAACCAGAAAAACACTGTACACCTTAACAGCAACATGGGGGCAATGATCAACCTTGATGGACTCTCTCATTCCATCAGTGCAACAATCAGGGACAATTTGGGGCTCTCTGCAATGGAGAATACTATCTGTATCCAGAGAAACAACTGTGGAGTTTGAACAAAGACCAAGGACTATTACCTTAAATTTAGGGAAAAAAAACCTGATATATTATTTTCTGATCTTGCTATCTCTTATACTTTATGTTTCTTCCCTAAGGATATGATTTCTCACTCACACTTAATTTGGATCAATGTATACCATGGAAACAACGACAAATTGCCTTCTGTGGGTGGGGTAGGAGGAGGGAAATAAGATTAGGGGGAAAATTGTAAAACTCAAACTAAATAAAATCTTTAATAAAATTAAAAAAATAAAATAAAATGTACTGTCTAGGGGATGCTGGGGTCCTTGACCTGGGTCCATGGAACATGGATCCTAGGCAGTCTATGAAGCTGGATGGAAAAAATTCAATCCTTATTTTTGCTAATCTTTGGTTTCCTTTGTATTCCTACATATTGTATTTCATTGTATGTAAAACTAGTCTGAAAAGGAGTTTGTGGGTTTCAATAGACTCCCAAAATGGGCATCACATAAAACAACTTAAGAATCCCTGATCCCCAATTGTAAGTTGCAGGAAAGGGGCTAATTGTTTTTGTAGAGTAAGTTCCTCCCAGGAGGTTCTATGCACCCAAAAAATAGTTCTGGTGCTTTGCAAAAATGTTTTCCAGTCTTTCTAAGGTGTACAGCCACTTTATCTATTTGTTCATCTTATAGTAAATTTCATAACAAATGGCATTAATGTTTTGTTTTTAGTCAGTATCCATCTAAATTTTAATAATTAGGAGAAGAGGCAGAAAACCTGGTAGATGAGAGTGGGGTGAAAAAGATAAGTGCTTCTAGAGAGGAAGAGTCTATTAGGGAAACCTAGCTGATGGAAGGGCAGGAAAGTAGAGTGAAGGACTCAAGAAGAGACAATATGATAGAAAAAAATATAGGAAGAAGACTGACTTGGGGGGAGAAGGGAGGTTGGGAAGAATGGGATTTTAATATAGTGAGGTTGGGATATAGAAATTCCTTTTGGGACTGTCCTCCCCAGGTTCTGTCAGAGTTATTAAGCTCAGCCCATGCACCTCTAGCAATGGATCTCAGATATGAATTCATGAGACAAGACTATCTTTGGAATTCATTTCCCTGCCTGACCTGACAGAACCAGGGTTTGCTAACCTTCAGGGAAAAAACACAAGACATAACCTGTCAATCTGGCATGCTTCAGTAGGTTGAGCTTCCCTGGCTTTTTTATGAGGTGTTGGACTGTGTGACTATTTAATTTTGTTCTTGTATTTTATGTGGTGAATTTTTTTTGTATGTGTGTGCATGTGCCCAGAGGCTTTTGGACGATTGCCTTTTTTTTAATAAAGCTTATAAATACCCATAGGACATTTACCTATATCTAAACTGACATAACAAAACTGATACATCACAGAGGTCAAGCCTGAGAGATTCCAAAAATTTTCTATAAATCTAGGAAGTTCGGATGAATTTGGGCTGCCTAAGTTATTACTGGAGTTTTGGCAATTGTCCAAGCTACTCAATATGCTAAATAAATTCTGATTTTGGTGATGTGCACTTATTAGCCAAGCCTTCAGAAAGCCTTCACCACACACAAGTCAATGACAAGTTCATATCAAATCTCAGTGATTCCTGAAAGGTCTGACATTAAATTAGCTCTGATCTGCACCACAATGTAGCCTTTCATTTACCCCAAGCTCATGGGATAGTGGCTGATTTGCTACATGCAACCTGTTCACCATATGGTAAGTGGAATCAGAATTTCTTTTAGTGTGATATCATAGACAGAATTCTATGATATCACCTGGAGTCAAAAAGATAGACTCAAATGACTGTGATGAGACAACCATTTTTTCTCACCTCTTTTCTCTTGTAGTTATAAGGAGAACAGCACTTGAGAGATACAAACATCCTCTTTGGACTTATTATGTGAAGTTCCAGGGTAAATTGCATGGATGTAGGACAAATAATCAAAGTCATGATGAGTGTTGAAAGGAAACATCCAACCACAACCCAATTGGCAAGAGAGTTAGAGGAAATAGTCATGAAAACAGAAGGGAAAATAGACAATAAATTAAAGTATTTTGTTAAATAGCTGGATATAGGCATAAATCTGACTTTAAAAATAGTTGGAATATAAATGAGATGATGGGCTAAAGATACACACTCAAAAAAAAACTATGGAGAAAGAAATTAAGAGCCAGAAAGGAAAATAATTTGCTCAGAGTCCCACAATTACTTAGTATCTGAGGTGGGATTTGATTCTAGTTCCTCCACTCCAAGCCTAGTATTCTATCCACAGTCCCACACTTAACAGCCTAGCAATTATTCTTTAGCAGAGAGCTAATAAGCATTAGTGGCTCAGCAGAGAAGCAGCAGGTGGTGGTAGCTCAGAGGACAAAAATGCAGCAAAGAACCAGTCGTTGGCAGGTCAGCAGAGAAAACAATATCCCAGCAGTTGAAATCAGCACTGGCAGTTTAGAAAGCAGAGTAGGATTCCATCTGGGTTTCAGTTGAGAATATGAATTGCCCTTCCTTTTAGTGTTCCCACATTGCCCCTTCATTCCATGGTAACTAGGAGAGAATATATGTGTTTCAATTTGATCTAGTTCAAGAGATGTAAATGAACACTCAAGAGCTATGGTTTTGGATGGATGCTGACCCAAAACATATCCCAAATCCTAGATAGTTTTTAAGGGTTTGTGGGTAAGAAGGAGTGCAAACTACAAACGTAATAAGCATTTCCAAATATATGGGCTGACCAAGTTTCACTAAATGGTCATAGAACAGTTTGGGTTTTTCTTTCTCTGTGTAATAATATGTACAGGTTCCAAAGAAAATAGAGTTAGAAGGAACCTAGTTTAATTCAATCATATTTAAATAGAGATCAAAGAGCAAGTTGACTGAAATCATAAAAGGACTAAGACTCAAGGACTAAATTCAAAGCTGCTTATTCCAAATCCATTGCTCTTTCCACTATACCAGCTGGCCTTCTTTTATAAAATAATTAATTAGTAAATTAAAACATATTAAAACCTTATTATCTTCAGTGCAGACACTTTGCCAAGCATTGGGATTGAACTAGAAGGAGCAAAATCTGCATATCAGGGGCTTAATTAAAGGGGACAAGTCATAAAGGGAACAGTGGATAGAGAGGTATGCTTGAGAAGTCAGAACTTATTTGGTGGTTCAGGTGATCAGAGAGTTGAAAATCTATTGATAATGCTATATGTGTGTATGAATGTATTAAATCAAATCAAATTAAATTATTAATAAACAGTTTTCAAGATTTAACTAAAACAAAAAAGTACTGTTGGGATCCATGGTTTTTTTTTTTTTCATGAGCAGGTTAGTGTCCTTGTATTTATTGCAGAGATATAAGCATTGTTTCACATTATAGCATTTCTTAGAATTACTAATTTATGGACAAACAACTACAATCATCATTATAACAACAGGCAGACAATGCCTACAACAATCAGCATTCATTTATGTTTAAAATACAATCACAGGACGGATTGTCCTAGTAAATGTTTGACAACAGGTTCTCCAGAGGGGAAAAGGGAAGGGGGGTTAATACTTGCATATGTATAGATATATAGACATGTATACATATACAATCATGTATATACATATATACATACACATATATATTTATTCACATATATGAGAATATATACATAAATACATACCTCATTCCAACTTAAAAGTATCTTGAACATATATATGAATATGTATACAGATAAATATATACACACACACATAAATATATATATATATATTATGTGTGTGTGTGTGTGTGTGTGTGTGTGTGTGTGTGTGTATGACAACAGTAACAAATGTGCTGCACCTGACTCCCCAGCAGCCTTGGAATATGGACTTTTTTAAATGGTGGTTTTCCTTTTCAAGAGATGTAAAAACCCACCTGTTAGTTCCCTCTGAAATTAATATAGCAAGGAAATATTGAGAATGAGATCCCCTTCCTCTCTCCCCAAAACTACATAAATCCAATAGATAGATGGATAGCTAGATATAGATAGATAGATAGATAGATAGATAGATAGATAGATAGATAAATAGATGATAGATAGATGATAGATAGATAGATAGAGAAAAATATATACAAAAATATTCAACACATTTTTTCATTTTGACCTTCATCATCAACATTCTCTCTGTCAGCCTACGTTTAGAAAATCAACAGAACAAAAATATCAAGTCCTCATTTATAGCATTTGCCAATTTTCAAGGTGTAATTGTTCAAACTGAAAATTTAACAATCAGCTCTCATTATCTGATTAGTCAGTTTTACCCAATACCTTAGCCATGTCCTATTCTATTAATTTGTGCTACTTCCCCATGGAAGTTGTCATTGATAAAATTTTGCTGCCTATTTAAACTCACTGTGTATATTTTCACTATAGTTTGCCAGAAATTGGGTTGGGTTTTTTTGAAGGGTGTAAAAAAGTATTTTTCCCCAAATACACCTAAAGATATTAATTTGGGGGGCAAGGCAATGGGGTTAAGTGACTTGCCCAAGGTTACTTGAGCATTAAGTGTCTGAGGTGGAATTTGAACTCAGGTCCTCCTGATTCCAGGCTTCTGCTCTATCTAGCGGCCTCACAACATTCATTTTTATAAGATTTTTAGTTCCAAATTTTTCTGCATCTTTACCATTCCTACCCCATCCTGAAGACAGCAAAAAGTCTTATATAGATTATTCAATGGTAATTATGGAAACATATTTCCACATTAGTCATCTTGTGAAAGAAGAAACAGCTCAAAAGGGAAAAGCCACCAAAAAAACAGAAAATAGTGAAAATAATATGCTTCAATCAGCATTCAGACTCCATAGTTCTTTCTCTGTATGTGGATAGTATTTTCTGTCATGAATCTTTTGGAATTGTCTTGGATAATTGTTTTGCTGAGAAACACTAATTCAATCATAGTTGATCACTGCACAGTGTTACTATTGCTGTGTACAGTGTTCTACTGGTTCTACTCACTTCAGTCAGCAACAGTTCTTATAGGTCTTTCCAGATATTTCTGAAGTCCACCTGCCCATGATTTTTTTAAGAACAATGGTATTCCATAATATTTATATACCACAACTTGTTCAGCCATTCCCCAGTTGATGAGCATTCATTCAATTTCCAATTCTTTACCACTGCAAAAAGAGCTGCTATAAATATTTTTGTACCTGTAACTCTTCCCCCCCCCCTTTAATGATCTCTTTGGGATATAAAACTCATACTGGTATATCAAAGGGTATGTTTAGTTACATAGCCCTTTGGGCATAGTTACAAATTGCTCTCCAGAATGGTTGAACCATTTCACAACTCTACCAATAATGCATTAGTGTCCTAGTTGTCCCATATGTTCTCCAACATTTATCATTTTCCTTTTCTGTCATATTAACCAATCTGACCATTAATCATTTAGGAATGACTTGTGTTCTGATAAATTTTACTCAATTTCTCTATCTATTTGAGAAATGAAGCCTTTAACAGAAATACTTGCTGTAAAAATTATTTCCCATCTTTCTGCTTTCCTTCTACTCTTGTTGCATTGGTTTTGTTTGTACAAAAGCTTTTAAATTTAATGTAATCATAGTTATCCATCTTGCATGTCATAATGTTTTCTATCTCTTGTTGATCATAAATCCTTCCCTTTTCTACAGATCTAATGGTTAACTATTCCTTAATCTCCTAAATTGCTTATGGTATCATCGTTTATGTTTAGATCTTGTACATTTTGATCTCGTGTTGTATGTATGATATGAGATGCTGGTCTATGCCTAGTTTCATCATTATTTTTCAGTTTTCCCAGAAATTTTTTTTGTTTGTTTTTGATAATGGTTCTTTTTGTAGTGGCAATTTCCTAGAAGTTTTTGTCAAATAATGAGTTTTTATCCCAGAAGCTAGAGTCTTTGAGTTTATCAAACAGTAGATTACTATAATTATTTCCTTCTATCTTGTGTATCTAATACATTCCACTGAAATGTCACTCCATTTCTTAACCAGGACCAAATACTTTATATGATGGTTTCTTCCTTCATATTTTTTTTCATAAATTTCCCTAATATTCTTGGCCTTTTTGTTCTTCCAAATAAATTGCGCTATAATTTTTTTTCTAGCTCTATAATTTTTGGCAGTGGGACTGGTATTGACAATGAAAGGTAAAACTCATTTTAATTATGCTAGCTTGACCTACCCATAAACAATTGATAGTTTTCCAATTATTTAGATCGGAGTTTATTTGTATGAAAAGTGTTTTGTAATTGTGTTTGTATAATTCCTGGGTTAGTTTTGGTAAGTATACTTACTACCAAATATTTTGCCAAAAGTTTTTGACAACATATTTATGATAAAAACATAACTGATAACTTTGCTACTAATCCAGTAGCTGAAACTTTGGCTGACAAAAAGAAATGTCAGGAAAGACAGAAGTAGGACACAGCAGAATGAAGAGTGGTTTATTGGATTTGGAATCTGAGAATTTAGAATTTTCCACCTGCAGCTTGTGGGACCTGATAAATCATTTTACTTCGGTGAACCTCAGTCTCCACAACTGGAAAGTGAGAGGTTGGAGGAAATAACCTTTGATCACTTTCAGTCCTCAATCTCATTCTACAGAATTTGTTTTGATTGTGCTATTGTTTTGTTTTGTTTTTAGACACTTTTACCCTATAACCTAAGTGCCCTCACCTCCTTACTATGACCACCAAAAACAAGCTATTAGCTTTTCTATTCCATGAGAGTCCTTTAATTAAGCCCTGCACCTAAAACCTCAGTAGGCAGCAAACATCTTAACCAATTTATAAAATTTGCATTCCATTTTTACATAATTTCCTTATGTTCCCCCTCCTTCTTCCTCTCCCCTAGCCATTCCTGTCCTTTACTCTTGCTTCCCAAATCATTAGGCTGAGAGGACACAAGTTTCTGCTTGCAGAAAATATAATTGGAGTTCACCCACAGACACCAATTACCATGCAAACCCAAGAATACAGTAGTAAGGTTTATTAAATTCCTTTAAGGCACACTGCCTGATTTTCTCCCAGTTCACTGCCTTTAGACCTGGCCTAATTTCTTTTAGGTGGATGGATGTGAGGTGACTTGCATGGATAGACTGTGGAGCTCATATCATGATTCCTCAATTAACGAATCCTATGGGACTAAAATTCTTCATAAGGAAGCCAGTCGAGTTAAAAAGCATCCCACCACCACTAACAACAGAACACAATCTTGAGCAACAGTGCAGTCTGCCTCATCCCACTTAATAGTAATATTCCTAGTTAGCTATACATGCATATGACCTCCCACAACAAAATTCCCTTCTGCATGCAATTTCTTTGATTACCAACAGTTGAAAGAAGGCAGAAATGACCCAAGGCAAAAATAAAGAATGTGACAGTTTCTTGTTAACAGCACTTTCCAAAGACATAATGAGGGATAAAATCCGTTTAGGGGCTGTAGGGTATAGGGATGACTCATCCAAGGTCACACAGGTAATAAGTGTCAGAGGTAAGATTTGAAACTAAGTCCACTGGCACCAAAGCTAGTGTTCTGGTATATCAAATTGCTTGATTTTTTTTTAGATTTTTGCAAGGCAAACAGGGTTAAGTGGCTTGCCCAGGGCCACACAGCTAGGTAATTATTAAGTGTCTGAGACCGGATTTGAACCCAGGTACTCCTGACTCCAGGGCCCGTGCTTTATCCACTATGCCACCTAGCCACCCCCGCAAATTGCTTGATTTTACAAACAAGAAAATTGAATCTGAAAATGGTTAAGTGACTTACTCAAAGTCAGACAGATGATTATGATCTTTTAAATATTTGAATGGATGTCAACTACAAAAGACATTAGGCTCTTCCAAAGATGAGTAGTCAGAGTAATAAGTAAAAGTTACAGAGAGACAGATTTAGATTCAGGCAGAATTTAACAAGAATTTGTAAATTATGGAGCTACTTCAAATTGGAATGGGCTGCTATGGAAGATGATGGATTCCCCTGCAATGGAGGTTTTCAAACAAAAATGAGAAGACTACTTGTTGGGAGAGACTCTTGGTTATCTATGGGCTGAACTAGATGGCTTCTCATGTCTTTTCTAACTTGCAGGTCCCTTCCAATTCTTTATGTGGTATCGCAGAGATGTCAGAGATGGACTTTAATGAATAAATAGGATGGAGACTTTTGAAGAAATAAGAGGAGCAAGCATAATATTGAGAAGCCAACCATGGGAGGTCAGACAAGAGAGTAAGATGGGTAGATAAATGAGGGTGATGGAATAGTAGGGTTACAGTCACCTTGGAAAGTAGTGTCAGGGATCATATTTGAACCCCAGCCTTCTGATTAAATCTACCTTGCCTGATTTTCTTCCCTGAAAAGTTATTAGAGATAAGTGGAAGGATGGCCTCATGAGAAGAGTTCAATACCTCTAAGACATTGGACCAAAATGGGGAAGGAGCTAAGTCCAGTTGCTGAAATGTAAGACAATCTGAGTGGGAATGTGACCAGAGGCAAGAAGCAAGAGATGATGATGATGATGATGATGATGATGATGATGATGATGATGATGATGATGAAGAATGTGGTGATAGTGATGATAATGGTAGTGTAGTGATGGTGGTAGTGGTGTGGTGGTGATGATAATGTTGATGATAATGATGATAGCTAATGTATGCATAGCATTTTAAAATTATCAAAGTATTTTACACATATCATCTCACTCTACCCTACCTTAAATGCTAATATTCTGGGACACAGTTCTGTTTATTCCATGTTAACTAGACTCTGTCTCAATCCATCAATCAATAAGCATATATTAAACAACTAGTATATGTGAGATGCTGGAGATGTAAAGAAAAAATGAAACCTTTCTACCCTCAAGGAATTTATATTATATGACAAGAGATGTTATGTAGATAAAAAAGTATTTACAAAATGTAAGAAAATATTAACAATTAGTAGGGATTAGAAAAGGTTTCTTGTGGGAACTGACATGATCAGAGAATTAAAGGTAACAAGAGATTATAAAATTTGGAAGTGAAATGAAGTGCATTACCAGGGTAGGAGGAATAAGCAAGTGCAAGGTCTTAAAGATAGGAAATCTGGTTTCCTGTATTAAGAACAGTAAGAAAAATCAATTTGGACTGACCATAGAAAGCTAGACCTAATGCACAAAGGTTATTGTGTGGAGTCAGGAAATCCTGAGTTTAAATCCTACCTCCAAACACTTACTAGCTGTGTGACCATGGTCAAATTACCTATCTCTGCCTCAATGCCTTCAATTTAAAAATGAGACAAATATAGTGCCTACCATTGTTAAAAGGACCAATAGTGTAAACTCCCTAGCAGTATGTGGTAAACAGTAGGTGTTTAATAAATGCTTATTCCTTCAGTCCTTCCATTAAAGTGACAGAATTTAAAACCCTTTTAAAATTCATGTTCCATACAGCCTATTAATGACTCAGGGTTTCGCTAATGAACCACATAGAGTAGTCCCAGGGAGCTGGTTTTATGAATATTGGCAGGATCAAAGCACTGAGGAGCAACATTATCAACAATTGATTCATATTAAAAATCCAACTCCAAAGTTATCTCCTCCAGGAAGTCTTTGCTGCTTCCTTTAGTTGGTAAAGAAAAATCTACAAAACAATTTGTTTCATAACTCCCCATGTACCTATCAGGTAATATTGTGTTTTATTGCTATTTATTCACCAGATACATGTGTGTGTGTGTGTGTGTGTGTGTGTGTGCATGAGTGTATGTGTTTGCTTATTCCTTGAGGAATTCTAAAGAATATAAATTTTTTGAGGTTGAGCACTATTTCTTATCTGAACTTTCCATCTCTCCTCAAAATAGGTACTTAATAAACACTGTAGTGAATAATTATTCCCCTCCTCAGACTTGACTTTCCTTGCTCCCTCCCTTAAGCCAAATTCATATCATTCATTTATATTAGTCATTGGCAACCACAAGCTCACCTTTCTGTGCACCCCTAGTACCCTTTGGATAATGACTGCTAATATTAACCATTTACATTTGTCTGAAATGAATCAGAAAGAACTACAGTTTCATTTCCCATCAGTAGTAACCTACTCCTTTTGGTTGAACTTGGACAAGTTAGTTTATTTTTTTATATTTGATTCCTCTTATCTAGAAAATAAGGATGTTAAATTTGAAGATCTTTATATCCTCTTTCAATTGGAAGTCACATAATGTTTCTTTTCTCTCCTACCTCAGAGGCTAAGGAACCAAAGTTTTAGTGTTGAATTGAGTAGGAAAAATACAATTCAAACTGCTTATGGAGATGGCAAAGCTTATAGCCCATCTTCATAACCTTCTTCTAGAACTTGAAAACACCCCTCCCCCAAGAAATAAAGATCATTTAGCAGGTTCTTTCCTTCCAGGCCCTCTGTCTGAAGACAGGACCCAAATCTCTAACTTTAACTCTACCTACCTTTCTCTTAAGGGCACATTTAGGTGGAATGAAAAGTATTCTGAGTCAGCATAGTAGAGTGGATAAGGCAGTGTACTTAGAGTCAGAAATATCTAGGTTCAAATCCTGCCTTATATAATTATTAATTATATAATCCTGGACAAGTCACATGGTCTTTCTCTGGTCCAATTTCCTCACGTAAAATTGAAATCACAAATTAGAAGTGAGATCATGTATATTGTAACTTTAGTACTTTCAACCTCTGTGACCTTGGACAAATCATACTTATTTCCTTTTCTCTATAAAATAAGAATGTTAAATTAGAAGTTCTCTATGACCTCTTTCCTGTCTAAGTTTCAGGATCCTGTTTTTCTTTCCTAACTCATAAGCCAAGGAACCTAATTAGAAAAATCACAATACAAAAAATATTGTCATCATTCTTTGCTAGAAACTCATTAATAGATGTTAAATATTAAATTTAAGATCATAATGAAGAGTTGATCTAAGTTTATTGCTAATGTCTGACATTTTAGAACAGTATTTATTCTGGTTTTATTAAGAACTCTGAGAATGATTGCATTTTCATTAATTGTTAGTTTTAAGCAGTGGACCTGATACTACTTAAAAAAGCAGTAGGTTATAACAGCAAGAATTTAGCTTTCTATATAACTTTGAATAAGTTAAATAGACCCCTAAACTTTTCCCTCATTGGCGAAGAATTTTCATGCTATTAAATCACATCAGAAGATATCATCAAAGAAATATATAACTCAAAATAAAGGACAGTTGTATAGCAAGAGTGAAGGGCAATTGATAAATGATTTTGTTTTCCATGGGCATCCTTGTGATATGGATGAATGAACCTCTTGTGGCAAACATATGCCATGACATGGATGAGCCACATAGGATGGATTGGCATGGATGTGTTGCCAACTACTTTATAAAAGAGGATAGTCACATCAAATAATATATATTATATATCATAATATATATAATATTTATATAATATATATATATTTGTTCCTTATACATTGGGATACCTCAAAAGTTAACATATATATATTTTTTTAATTTTACAATTTTTCACCTAATCTCGCTTCCCTCCCCCCCACCCTCCACAAAAGTCAGACTGATAATCTTTACAATGTAACATTATATTAAAAGAAACTCTAGACTTAGAGTCAAGAGACTTGGGATTATATACCAACCCCTTCCCTACCAAGCTTTGTTACCATGAATACATCACAATTTCTTTGGGCCTCATCTTACTCATCTGGAAAACAAAGATACTAAAAATTGTATTACTTATCTTGCAAAGTGCTAAAATGAGATAAAGCAAGTAGAGCACTTAGCAAAACTTAAAGACCTATATAAATATAAAGTATATAAATATATATGAAAACATATTTTTAATTTTACAGCCCTAAATACATAAAAGTTATTGTTGCTCTGAGGTGGAAATGGGCTTCTAAAATAATAGCAATATATGTTGAGGAGAAAATATGCAACTAATAGAAAAGCAATAGGACAAAAAGAAGATAGAATATAACACTTGGAGCCAGGAAGATCTGGGTTCAAATCCTATCTCTCTGTAGTTTCCTCGTATAGTTAATATCTGTGAGATCTGTGGCAAAGCCTCAAGAAACTCTTTAAAACTTATCTATTATGTTGTTAATAGGTTGTAAATCTGTACTCACTGCCAGAAGAACTTTTAGATTCTTGATAAACTGCCATAAAAAGCTACTACAACACTTGTTATTAAATGATCCCATTCTCCTCTATGCATTTTGAAACGCATTAGTAATATTCTCCAAGAAATATGATTTTCTCCTACTCCAATTCTTCCCTATTAATGATTACACATTTTTTTTTGTTTGGGTTTTTTTGCAAGGCATTGGGGTTAAGTGGCTTGCCCAAGGCCACACAGCTAGGTAATTAAGTGTCTGAGACCAGATTTGAACCCAGGTACTCCTAAATCCAGGGCCAGTGCTCTATCCACTGCACCACCTAGCTGCCCCAAGATTACACATTCTTACAAAAATTTAGATAGACCTTAGTCAAAGCATATAAAGGTTCTATGCCTCAGTTTCCCCATCTATAAAATGGGGATGATAATATCTCCTTCCTCTTAGAAAGGACTATAAAAACAAACAAAATATTGCCTTGAGTCCTAATAAGTGGGGCAGATTTTGTATTTGGAGGGAATCATGAACTAGTCACTAATCTATGGCCCTCAGTTTCTTCATAACTAAAATGAGATCGGACTTGATGACCTCCTAGCTCTTAATCCATGATTCTTTGACCTCTCTTAGCTACTATTTCCTCCTCTGTAAAATAGAAATAATAATATCTAGAGTCCTTACATCATAAACCTATCATGAAATTCAAATGAGACAATGAATATAAAGTATTTTGCAAGACATCAAAGGTCATATTCTAAAATCTTGAAGTGAAGAAAAAAGACTCATGCCAACTCTTAACCTTATAATAGATTTGGTTTTTGTTTTTTGGAAAAGGGTTGTGTGTTTTTCCCATGGGACAAGGGGAAAAATGTTATAGTATTAAAGCTATATAGAAACTTTTCCCTTCTCCAATAACTTCTTCATCAGGAGAGAAAGTAAAGAGAGGTAGGGAATGGAAGAGGATGAAGAGTGTGAGAAATCAGATCACTTAAGCAACTGTACCCTTGAGACTCTTCTAGCTCTTCTTTAAGAAATTCAGATCCTTCCTTTCCCAGTGGTTTGGATTTCTGGTGCCTGTCAGTTCTGCTTAGGTGTGAAAATATATAGTACAGAATTAAATATGAGCACTATGATAACATTATGATGAAAAATGAAATTATAATGGATCCACATTAAGTGTCTTTGGAGGAGGTCTAGATTGAGAAGGGGGAGGGTGGCAAAGAACGGGTCAGGAAATGCTTATAAAAACTGAAACCAGCTGCCAAATATGTCTACCCTAGGAGAATTGGCTAACTTCTCCTTACTCATCTTCTGTCTTTATTTTATGTCTTATTAGGTCATAAGCCCATAGGGAGAATTTGTGTTTTTAGTATCTATTCAGCAGCTAACATATTACTAGTGATGAAAAGATGCTTATCTTTATAAAATATACAATGATGTAAAGTTATAATGCTTGTATAGAATAAGAAATAACCTATTCATCCTAAAAATCACTGCTACAATTCTAAGATAGAAAGAGGTAAAATCAATCATTTCAGCTGAATCCTGTAGCCTGTTAAACAAGTAACAGGCATTGGGAGTCAACAGACTTGTTACTAGTCCTCAGTCTGATACTAGCTGTGTGACACTGAGCAAAGGTCAGAGAGCCCTAAGTTTTCTGAACTTTAGCTTCCTAAACTATAAAATAGATATAATAAATGTGAAGAGGTGGAACTATAGTTAAGTAAACTGAGGGGAGACAGCATTCACAGTTTTCTGATCTGTAAAGAAATTAAACTGCATGACTACTAAGAACACTTCCAGAAATAGCATTTTCATGTTCCTTTATCTATGCTAAATTCTGTGGGAGTTATAGAGACAAGTTTATGATTTCAGGAAATTTATTCTAAGCTTACGGCTTTTCAGAGTTCTACCAATGTGATTAGTTCTTCCCATTGTAACATTTACCTTTCTCATCTACTTCACAACCAAATTGTTTAATAACCTCAAGTTCTTTCCTAAAACAAGGACCTGTCTTCTTTTAACTCCATCTTTTTTCTAATGTTGTTCATGAAATCTCCAAATCATAGATTTGGAGTTAGAGACCCATTTTGCCAAACATGAAGTTATAATTGATAGAATATTATTACTTCTTAAGATCTGAAGGTAAAGGTCACTAAAAGGGCAAAGGAGAGGTACAACGCTAGAAAAATAGGTTGCTGCATATTATAAATTAGGAATTAAGATAGCTCAGTAACTTAGCTAGTGTGGAAGTTAACTGTTGAACAGTCCATGTGTTAAACTGGTATCCTCTTGATCTCAGTAGAAAATAGAATAACCGGGGCGGCTAGGTGGCACAGTGGATAAAGCACTGGTCCTGGAATCAGGAGTACCTGGGTTCAAATCTAGTCTCAGACATTTAATATTACCTAGCCGTGGGGCCTTGGGCAAGTCACTTAACCCCATTTGCCTTGCCAAAAAATAGAATAACACCCAGCACATTGAAAAGATTCTCTGGACAGACTTATGGAAGGATAAGAAACACTATCTGTCAAGTAAAGTAGACCAACTTCTGTTTGTTTTGTTTTCCCTAAATGGTAGAGAAGTGCTCATTCATTGATACATTCAACTAAGACTTCAGCCCTTGAAAGGGCTTCCTGTTTGCTTAGGGACTAAAAAGACAGATCATGAGGCCTCAATGCTCTTAAGACTTGGTGGATATCTCACTGCAGTGGTGGACATCCCCTCCCAACACAACCTGCTGACAAGATTCGTTAGATCTACTCATGCCAGTATCGTACATGATTCTGTATAAGGCTAAGGAAATCCCCTTTGTTCACTGTAAGCTGGTATACTAGTGTCTTGGTTGATTCCAGTTCCAGACTTGAAGCCCCAGGGCAGCCTTCATTAAGTCAGCATATAATATAATGTGTATAAGTTATATAGAGAAAGTTGGTGTGAATGGATTGTTGCTTTCAGCATCCCAGGTTCATTGCAATTAAACTAAACTGTTGACCTCAGAGAAATTTCCGATTAAGTTTGCACTAAGGAATGAAAGGAGTAAAAGGGGGGAGGACACATCTTAATCCAAAAAGAGTTACTAATTGAATTAAATTAAAATATGCACAGTAAATATCTTTGAGAAGAGAGGAATCAGGTGCTCTTTATCCACTCTGAGCAACAATCCATAGGTCTTCCATCACTTTCAAAGAAATTTATTAAATTTATTAAATCAGTCCAGAAATTAAATAAAATCTGCTTCCATGTTCCCTATTCTTCCCCAACAATCCAGATTAAATGTACAACTTAACTGCTTATACTTTAACACTCCCAAATTTTGTGATTCTATTGAAATGGATGCCAGATACCCTTTATATAATTAGCAAATGACCTTTAGGATTGTTGTTGGCCCTAAAATGAATCACCCTTTGACCAATCTAGTGATGAGTGTCTCTGAACCTAGCTAATGAACTTAGCCTGTCATATGGTCTCCAAATCTTTCCAGCAGGGTAAAACCTGCTCAAGACTCCAGTATACATCAAAAGAAGATGTTAGCAAAGGAGATTAACTACATTTTCAAAGTTATTACAAAGTAGTACAGGTAAATTCAGGAAGATTTGAATTTAAATCCAGATATTTAATGACCGTATGGACACATTTCTTAACTTCTCCCTCTGCCTTAGTTTCTTCAACTATAAAATGAAGATAATCAGAGTACCTACTCCTCAGGGTTGTTGAGAGAACTAAATGAGATTGTATTTTGTAAAACAATTATCATTGTGTCTGGCACATGTTATTTTGGAATGCAATTGTTTCAGTAGTGTCAGACTCTTTGACCCTCATTTGAAGTTTTCTTGGCAAAAATATTGGAGTGGCTTCCCATTTCCTTCTCCAGTTCATTTTACAAATAAGGAAATTGAGGCAAACTAGGTAAAGTGACATACAGCTAGTGAGTATCTGAGGCTAAAATTGAACTCAGGGAGATAAGTTTTACTGTCTCAAAGCCTGACATATAGTAAATGCTTAATTAATACCTACTTCCTCTCTTTTTTCCATCAATCCATTCTTTAGGCTTTTATAGTAGGGATGAAATCTATAAAACTGCATACCTGCCATTGTAGTCATTTGACACTGGGTTTAATTAAAAAAAAAAAGAGAAGTTCAGATAATGTGCTATGTTGCTATTATGTGTTAAAATGATAGAAAACAAATCTTTATTTCTTGTCTGTTCATTAACTCTGAGCTAAGGCAAAAATTTAAGAGCCAATAACCTATAATATCTCCGTTCAAAATTAACTGTAATTTTTTCAAATGCTTATATACCAATGACCTGTAATTTCATCTATGTGGAAGCTCTCTTCATTCAGACAGATTGAAATCTGTCTTTGAACGTAATTTTAGATAGTTACTTGAGGTTCAGAGATGATGTGATTTTCTCATGGTCACATTAGCTAATGAATAAGTATCAGAAGCAGGATTAGTACTCAGGTCTTCCTGAATCTAAAGTCCAGTTTACTTTCTACTATACTATATTAATTGAATGGTTGTATTTATCTATCCATCCATCTATTTATCTATCTATCTAAGTAATCCATCTATTTATCTGATAGTCTACACATATCAATTATCTTCATATTAGCACATATTTTATAAGAAAGGGAAAAAAGTGATTCTTTTTTCCAGGGAAAAATAAGAAAGCAAACAATCACAGAAGGTATTTGGCAATAATTCTTCAATTCAATTATTGGTTTTTTTTAATTACTCATCAAGAAAATGCCACACATTCCTAAAATGAAGAGGCAGTACATGTTCATAATCTCACATCTATGTAACACAATAGTATACACAGAATTTCTCTTGATACAATTGATGAGGTATGTGGTTAAAGTATTATTATGTCTCTAATGCCAATAAGGAAATTGAAATTTAAGAAATGAGAAGGACCTTTTCAGTGTTCCCAGTTAGTCAGTATCAAATCTAGGATTTGAATCCAATTTTAAAAAGATGGTTCCACTCCACCATGTCTCTGAGTACAAATCCCCTGAGCAATCTTCGCTTTTGTCCACTATATATTTTAATTCTGCTGGCATAAAGACAACTATAAGTTTACACATCTGGGTTTACATATGCATGCAAGAATAACAGAACCATAACTTGGATTCCAAAGTAAAAATCCCATTTCCTAAAGCTTGAATTATAAAATTGTAATTGGATCTTACATCTGATTCCATTTGTGATAGAAAAAAGGGCTTCTTATGTCTGCAGGCAGGTTGGGAGATGAGAAAACACTTTAGAGACTTCCATTTGCATCTTTTATTTCATCCATCAATATCATGAATGAACAGGAGTGGATTCTTGACAGGTAGAGAAATAGCAGGGCATCAAGAACTTTTTTTTAAATTACACATGATAAATAGTCCACATTTACTCCAAAAGGAAGAAAAAGCATAAAGATTTCCCCCAAAATAGCATCACCTAAAAATATGGGGTCACATTAAATGCACATATGAATATCATCTTGTATGTTGGAAAGACATTCTAATCCAATTAGCCAAGGTAGACAGAAGACATGATTAATTGAGACAGTTAATGAAAATAGCAGCTATATATACATATATAGAGATATATAGATACATAGATGTAGTAATATATATATATATATATATATATATATATATATATATACATACTCCAAACACCTTAGTTAAAAACCTGAGAAAGTGAACTGGGACCAGAGAATTCCATTATGATTTGGGGAAGTTTTCTATGTCTCCAGGAATCTTATAAGTAAGTGATTAGATGACAGATTATATGGTGATAAAGGGTACTCATACCAAAAAGATTTTCTAATGATAGTTTTTAAAGCTAACAATGCAGATTTTAACTGTTTATAGGAAAACATGTTCTAACCTCTACAGAAAAATAAAGTGATACAGTCCTCTTGTATCACTGGACTAGGATGGCAAAGAATCATTTAAACTGAATAGTTATAATTAATGCATTTAAGAAATGTGTTGGGGTGGATAGGTGGTACAGTGGATAGAGCACCAACCCTGGAGTCAGGAGTACCTGAGTTCAAATCCAGCCTCAGACATTTAATAATTACCTAGCTGTGTGACCTTGGGCAAGCCACTTAACCCCACTGCCTTGCAATAAAAAAAACTAAAAAAAAGAAATGTGTTTCTTCATTATTGATGGAAATGAAAAGAATGACTTTAAAGAGGTGAAATAGCAAGGACAGTAAAGTGAGGAAAAAGTTGAAGATAACAAAGAATGATAGCAGTGGATGTAAAGATGTAGGAAGGGCAAAAACCAAATAGTAATTACTAAAATATAAGGAAAAACATAGACAACATTCAAAAAGATGGAAGTGGGAATCCATCAATTAATCAATGGCTAAAATAACTGTAGTATATGAAGCTAAAAAGGAGCCTTAAAGGGATCTAGTCCCCTCCTTCTCATTTTAGAGATCAATTAGCAATCAATAAGTATTTATTAAGCATGTATTATTGACAATAGGGAGGCTATACATGCTCAAGGAATTAAATAATCTAATTGCAAAAAGCTAATACTTTAATGGGGAAAACTTACAGAAAGCACATGTAAAAGTAAATACAGAATACATATAAAGAGAATGAGTACGAACAAATACATAAGGTAGTTAAGTACTTGGAAATAGCTGGAAGTGGGGTACTAGCCACTGGGATATCAAGAAAGATTTTATGCCAAAGGTGGTGTTGGAGATGCATTGGCTGATTCTTAAAGGGAAAGGGTTGTATGAAGAATAGATAAGGAGGAAATATTTTCAAGCACGGGTACTGACCAGTGCAGACACAATAATAAGAAATAGAGGGCTGAGAGAGACAGCAGCATGAACAATGTCAGGAATAGTCCAGGGTGGATCAAATGTAAAGTATGTGAGAGGGAATAATATGAAATTAGCATGAAAAACTCAATTGGACCCAGAATGTGTAAGAGTTTTAAGTGCAAAAGAAGAATTTATATTTTATCCTAGAGGCAATAGAGAGACACTCAATCTTCTTGAAATAAGCAGAGACATGATTAGAACCAAGCTTCAGTAATATCATTTTAACTATTTGGTGGAGGATGGATTGGAAAGAAGAGAAAATGAGACATAGGAAACTATTGTAATTAACCAAGCAAAATATAATGAAGGTTTAAATGAAAGTGGTGGTTTTTATTATAGGAGAATAAGGTATAGATGTGAAAGATATCGTAAAATTAGAATTTCAAGATTAGCTGATTAGATTCAGAAAAGGGTGGATGGAGACCAAAGGATACAAACCTGAGTTTTAGGAAGTATGATGATGCCCTTGACATTTCAAAAGAGGGAAGTTGGAAGAAGGGTGATGTTTGTCCTTCATTCTTGAAAAAAGACCAAGAAATCAGACAGGTGATGCCATGACAAGCATATGAATTGGATTTGAGTGAGGAAGGGCTCAGCTAACTCACCAGCATCACTTTCTCCTCCAGAATCATCTGGATCCAGTATCCAGATAAGAATCAGAATGAATGAAGATGGCTCTGCGTATGAGATAGTCAGGGTTAAGAGACTTGCCCAAAGTCAGACAACTAGTAAGAATCAAATGTCTGAGGTCATATTCAAACTCAGTTTCTGACTCCAAAACCAGTGCTTTATCTGCAAGGCCACTCAGCTGTCCTTGAAGAAGGATGGATTTAGGAGAATGAATACATAAGTTTTCATCATCAGAAACAGTTGGTGAAGCAGGACTAGAGTTCAAGATATGAGGGCTAGATATGTGAATCTGAAAGCATATGGGATGATCATAGAACTCTTGATAACTGGTGAGATGATTAAGAGGGTACTCAGAAGAACACTTGAATAGCAACTTCATTCAATAGTTCCAAAAATGTAGGCAGTTCTAGAAAGAGCATCTGTGAATTGTTATGGATACACACACGTGCACACGCATGCACACACACACACACACACAAATACACAAATACACACACAAAATACCTTATGTCCAGGAGCATCTTGTTGTATGGCATTACTCTCTTCTTTTAATATATACTTAATAGAATAAGAGACAGGAAAACTGAGAACAGATTATTTAGAGCAAATTTTCCAAATCTATTTTTCTGTATCCATGTCTACTGCTATTCTCCAGGGCTGGCTGGTCAGAAAAACATCTCTCAATAAGGTAGAAAAAAAGACTTTAAAACAAAGGTGGAGGTGGAGCTATAAAGCTGTTTCTGCTTTCAGACATTAATTCTCCCCCCAAAATCCCTAAGCATATAGGTAAGTTTATTTTCACTAAACAATCACTTACTGTCATGTAAACAAGCTGAAAATGTTGTTAGGTCATAAGCAGTCAGTTCATAAGACTAAGCAAAAGAGAGATCACCATCACCAGGGTTGCCAAGTCACATTTAGACTGTTATAAATGTCCATGCTTTAATGGACCCTGTAATGTCATGAATAAATTGCCCAGTCAGTATTTCAGAAATGGCCAGTGTGACTGGAACAGCTTTTCTTCTATCCATCATGCTTCATATTCTCTATATCCAGGTTCTATATGGTTAGTGGCTCATTAATTCTACCTTCACAGCTCTTGTACCCATTCTGTTCTCTCTACTCAACTGCCAGGTTAATTCAGACTTTCTTCACTCCTTCTGCCTGGAAAATTTCAAGTCATCCAATGGTTTTTCCTGCATCTAGCCCCTCCCCTCTATAATCAGTCCTTCACAAAGTAGATGAGTTGATACTCCTAAAATAAAGATCTGCACTTTATCATTTTTCCTGTTCATGAAGAAGCCTCGGTGCTCCCTATTGTTTCTAGGATAGACTTCTCTCTTCAGCATTAGAAGGCCTTAACAATCTGGTTCTAGCCAATCCTTATAGACTGATTACAGAATATTCCTCTTTAGACATCCTACCTCAGTCAAATTTGGGTATTTACCAGCTCTTGGGCACAACATTCCATCCTCCACTTCCTCATTTTTGCATGGACTGTCCCTCATGTCTAAAATGCTCTGCCTCCACCTCTTAACTTGCATCAAGTCCTAGTTCAACTTCCCCATCCAACAAGTAGTATTTCCTGATCCCTCCAGTTGATAATACTTCCCACCAAAGTTTGTTGGTACTTATCTGTGAGCATTTTTGTTTCCCACTGCTCAGTCAAACATTGACTCCCTGAGGGCAAAGATTGATTCATTTCTGTCTTTGTTTCCCTAGCACTAATCATATGCTGCCTAGTACATCATAGATACTTAATAAATCCTTGCCGAATAGAATTGCTTAGAATTATCCTTTTTTTTTGCCTCCCCAAATGATGATATTTAAGAAAAAGCACTGAGTCCACAATTTGTTAAAGAAATAAAGCAGAACATTCAGTGTTGATTCTCTTTCAGAAAATAATTTGGTTTCTATCAAGAGCTTACAATAAACTAGGGAATGCTCTAACTTTATAGCCCTTATATTCCATTGTTAATCACTTCCCCATTGTCCTCAATATATTTCTATTACATCAATGGGGCAATAGAGTAGCCCTCTAGTGAGCAACATCCTACCTCTCAATTGTTATGAATATTAATTAAGAGCTGCATGTCTTCTTAGAAACTATCCCCTTCCTCTATCAAAGGTATTAAGCCTAAGGCTATCCAAAATTTCAAACAAGTTATCACCATTTAAGTTATAGATTACTTTTCACCACTTAATAATAAAAACTGTCATTTATATAGTGCTTTAAGATTTATAGAGCACTTTGCATGTGTTACCTTATCTTATCTTTAAAAAAGCCCTTTGAAGTTGGTACTAAAGGTATTATTATCTCCTTTTAAAAGATGAAGAAGCCAATTTGGAACATTTAAGTTACTTGTCTCTGTTCATACAGCTTGTAATTATCAGGGGTAAAATTAGAACCCAGGTTTCTCCTAACTCCAACTTCATCAGTCAATAGATGCTTCCTATGTTCAAGAAACATGACAGGCACTGAGAATGCAATGACAAAGAATAACATAATCTCTTCTCACAAAGAGCTTACATGTT
The DNA here is from genome assembly GCF_037893015.1 of Macrotis lagotis. Classification (NCBI taxonomy): domain Eukaryota; kingdom Metazoa; phylum Chordata; class Mammalia; order Peramelemorphia; family Peramelidae; genus Macrotis; species Macrotis lagotis. Next base: position 131,417,966 of record NC_133660.1, on the reverse strand, counting down.
AATAAAATAAAATGCATATGTATAACATAAATATAAAATGGACAAATTATGAACACACATATAAGTTACATACCTGAAAAGCAGTTAAATACAAGGCAGTTGGGGGAGGATTATGGCTCATTCCATTATATCATGTGAGTACACCTTATTAAATCAAGGGTCCTCAAAATTTTTTATGACAGGGACCCCCAGTGAAGTCTATGGAGTCTATCAGAATCATATTGTTAGAAGCATAAAATAAATTCAAAGAATCATAGCAAAGGAGATAAATATTGAAATAAAAATGTCGTTTCTCCCATGCAAATTCACACACCCCCTGAAATATATTCACTAATCTCTTGTGAGACTGTGAACTTCATGTTAAGAACATTTATTCTAAGTCTACTCTTCACCAAACAAAAGAAAGGAGCCTACATAAAGAATCTATTTAGAAGGAACAATAATTCTGTTATAGTAACTTAAGCATATATAAGAAAAAATTCACTGTTTAATTCTTAGGAATCTAGGGTGATCATTATAAAAAATGAAAATAAATACAGAGCACAATGAGAAGAAGGATTCTCTATAGATAATGTGGTTCTCCAATTTTATCCATTTATGGATAGCAATGTATTGAGAGCATTAAGCCTTACTGTTCTGGAACATTCTAAATGAGATTCATAGTCACTTCAGAGAAATTGATCTGATTATCCACACAGGAAAAACCAAGTGGTTGAAGAATGTTTATTGTTCAGTCTATGCTATCTTGTTAAATGGATGACCCATAGAGCTGGTTCATCATTATATAGATAGAGATATCATAGATAGACACTGATAATGAACAAAGAGCTGAATCCAGAAAATGGATTGGAGTGCCTTCAGTAAATGTGTTCCATATATAATCTTCAAGGTTCTCTCTGAAATAAATACCCACAACACCAATGTTTTTTCCTATGATGTTCCAGTGAATCATGCAATATTACCACCCCTAAAAGGTGAGAATCATCCCAATGGGAAATAAGGGTTTCATGCTAGGTCTGATTAGATTTCTAACAGATTTCCCAAAAACTTTCACAGAAGTGGTAAAAAGAATGTACTTTAAAAAGATGTGACCTTTTAAAAACTGACCATTAAAAAAAAATAGGATGATCACATAGTAAGAATTAAAGATTGTACTCAGACAATGTCAAAAAATCTGTAGAAAGGACATCAGATTATTGAATGAACCAACCCTCATCCCTTACCTCCCATAGTAGATTTATAGAGGACAGAAGGGAAAGTCACCCAGATTGAGTAGATAGGGACTGTGATCTCCATTGGTGTGGAAGCTTCAATATTAGTGAGATTACTGATTTTCCAAAGTTTTTGAAATATCAAAGTGAACACAAAGACAGATAAGGGAGCTAGGGAATTTGTGAAGACATAATGCATTCTATTATTGTGTGTTTTAGGGGCAGCTAAGGAGCAGAGTGGATAGAACACCAAGTGTAAAGTCAGGAAAATTCATCTTCCTGAGTTCAAATCTGGTTTCAGACACTTTGACCCCAGGGACTAAACACTTAATTGTTTGCCTCAGTGTCCTCATCTGTAAAATGAACTAAAGACTGAAATGACAATTATCTTTGCCAAGAAAATCCCAAATGAGGTCACACAACTGGAATGACTCAACAACAACAACAGCAACATTGTGTATTGAAGACTATGCTGGGTGCTGTGGAATGAAAAAAAAAAGCAAGACTTGCAATCTAAATGAAAAGGGAGGGAAAAGAAGTGAAAGGTGTGGGTGGGTGTGGGTGTGGGCATATGTGGGTGTGTTTATCTGTATCTGCCTCTGTGTCTATGTGTATCTCCCTGAAAATATGAATTGCATTGAAAAGAACACTGGAGTACACAAAAGAGGAGTCAACATAAGAAAGGAGTCAATATAAGAAAGAAGAGGAAGGGGGAAAAGGAGGAGGAGGAAGAGAACACTTCTAGGTGGAAGGGTTTGAATGAACAGAAAGGAAAAATAGCTGTAGAAGCTGATAATCACACTAGGCAAAAAGAATGATTTTTAGAATATGTCAACTAATTCAACCTATTCATTTTAGAGATGAGTTAACTGAGGGCAAGAGAGATGAATGACTTACTTGCTAAGGTCATGCAGTGGAAGAAGTAACCTTAAAATCCACATCTTCTTGCTCCCAATATAGTGATCCTCCTTTTCCAGCCGGGACTGACAATCCCTGATTTGCTACCACTCATGAGGACATGATAGCTGTCTGGGGGGACATGAAAACTGCCTCCAAGCACTTGAAGGGCTCTCTTGGATAATAAGGATAGATTTATTTTGCCTTGTGCCAGAAGGCAAATTCATGAGCAGCTTTCACAATCTGAATAACAGAATGTTCCTCATCTTTCTCCAATTCTTGGTCCCTTCTCTCATTCTCCATCATTTAAATGTCACAACAGTTCAACAATCATATCTGTTCATTCTTTCAGTACATGAATTAAAGTGACTTGAACTTAGTGATAATAGTTAGGTATTTATTCTCTTGCCATCTCCTCATTTCTCTTGTGTTTCCATGTCCTGATAAGCATTTTTATCTGTTCTTCCCAGGCCAAAGATCATTCTTCTTAGAAGAGAAAATAGAAGCAAAATGAAAGTTAAAATAATCAAGCCCTCTTTCCATTGTCATTTATCATCACATTAACCCCAAAATATAGTCCATTTTCTTCTTTGGTCTTTCTGTTGCTTCCAAAATGGTTAACTCATTATTGCTTGAGTTTCTAAATTTCATTTCTGGGAGCTTCATATTTCTCTTAGGACAACTTCCCTGGCACAATAGGTCAATGGTCCATACTTATCTTTTCCCTGAACTTTTTGAAATTTAGTCTTCCAAATTCTAGGATCTACATCAGAGGATGCTTGGTTTTCTTTTCTGATTTTATCATGAACTGTTTGGTGGAAAGTATAACTTGTCAATAAATCAGTCAACAAGGATTTATTATGTACCTCCTTTTGTCCAGACACTATGTTAGACACCAGACATAAGACAGCAAAAGACAATTTCTGCTCTCTTATCTAAATAATGAGATCCAAAGAATCTCATATCCAAATAATAAAAAAGATAATATAAAAACAATTATGTATGAATAAGATATATACCTGTATTTGGAAACCAGTTTTTCCTTATTGGTCAGATTCAAATCCAGAATAACAATACTCTTTGTTGACTCTCCCCATTTTTGGAAGGATGACATGATCATTCAGTATGTCCTTAGAGAGGTTGATAATGCAAATGAGGTGATTGGAAAATATTAAAAGGAAAAAGAAAGAGGAATTTTGGCTAAATATACAAAGAGCCAACATAAGTGTCAAGAAAATCTAAGTAAATATACTTCTTCACATGATGGTTTTATGACCATGAACAAAACCATCTCAATGCTTCAGGCAATTATTTAAGTTTCAGAGAGGATGTCAACAAACATTGGTGGAGAGCTTATCTCAGCAGACATTGCACATGGCAATGAAATCACAAATCCATTCATAAAAAGGGGAGAATTTTTCAACAAATGGTTGAATATATGAGAGTAAATGATTCCAGGGATTGTCAAGGCAAGGACACAGTTGATCAACCACCACATACATGTCTATGAGTGTATTACATGCCTTAAACATACAAGTATGCTGAAAACATCAAATTCTATCACATACAACATATTTGAATGATCTGAATCTCTGACTTCCTCCTAGGTTGTAGAAATTCTCTGGTGATGGGAACATAGAGGTAGATATAGATAAAGCCATGTTTCTGCTCTTTGAAAATGAGAATCAAACTAATACAATGTCATTTATGAACTTTTCAGATGAAGAGTTACAAAGAATTTTTTTTAAAAAACCAAACATATTGGTAAAGTGCAGTCAGTTCCAGAAAGGTCACTGGTATGAAAAGCTCAGATAGGAAGACCAAGGCATCTACTTCATTTTAGCTGTGTATACATAACTAGTCTGCCATGAATTAGAAAAAAAATTGCTTACACAGAGAACATAACCAACACATGAATAATTAACACTTTCTGAAACTAATCAAAACCTAAAGAATACAAGGAAAATTTCTTTTTTCCAAGAAAAATAATCTCATTGTGACACCAGTGGTATTTAAACTCTTTGTCAGTTTCTCTGACTAATTTGATTGTCCCTAGAGGTTAGAATGTTCAACACACCTCAGTAATGTGTAAAGTCAAAGGGAGAAAATGTGGGGTGTCCCAAAATCCTTCTTGCTATTTTGAAATACTTAAGCTTAAAACTGAGTTATAAAATCTTAAAACTACACTAGACCTTTGGGGAAACTATCTATAAGCTGTACAAATATCAAATAGGGAGTTGCTTCTTGGGCATTGATATGGCAGAGGAGAATCTCTTTTTTCAATTGTTTGGACAAAGCCTTCAAGTCATTCTTAACCAAAGCAAAAAACAAAAAGCTTCTGATGGTGAAGGTTATTAAATGTTGAAAAAAGAGCACTTGATTCAGAGTTAGAGGATATAGGCGAAATCCTGGCTCCCCTCCTTAAATTCAAATAACTTAATAAACTAAGTCATTTCACTTCACTGGTTCTCAGTTTTTTGTTGGTGAAGCAAAGAGTTGGAAATTATTCCTAAGGTTCCTTATAGTCTATATGATCCAGGTGAAAAAAAGTTAGGGAATTTCCTTCTCTGGAAAGCTTTAAAAATAAGATTGATTTTTTTGTCTTTTTTGCAATAGAATCTGAGTTTCTTGTGGGCAAGACTTGCTTTTTTAATGCCTTTGTACCCGTGGTATCTGACCTTTTGTGAGCTTAATAAATGTCTATTTTGGATTTTATTATGAATTGGACTAAATTGAATTGAATCAAAATGAACTGGATTGGTCAAGATATAGTCCATCTCAATGACAGACTAATGTCCTTTAAAGTACCCTTAAAGAATTAAGATTTCATGTATCTAAAATGATAGATTATATCTCTAAATAGTATTTCAGTTTTGTTTAGCTCTTTAACAAAAGGGACAAGAGTACAAATTACAAACAACGTTTTGAGGAGGAAAATTTGAGAATTTCTATAAACATGGCTCCTTAATTTGAAGATATGAACAGTGAGGAAGCTAAACAATCCCTAACTTTTCCTAGGAAGTTGAGAATTTATCATGTTTCAGAGGTCTATAAAATTTTATTTTTTTCTTAAACCCATGGAAATTTTCACCTTCAATACAATATAGATCCATGACCTAATCTATGTGTATAATCTTTCCACTAGGCAGTTTGTAACCAATCCATTCATTCTTCTTGGAACCTTCCACCTATAATTTATCCAACCCATTTACACCCTACCTGATCATTCACTATTTCCTGGGTACCACTGTCATTTAATTATTTTTGTAGTCACAATTATGTTGCTATCAAATGCAACCAAACTGCCAAATATAATGTCCTCTTCTCAATCCTCAGTTTTCTGACTCTGCATCATTTGAAAACAATCTCTCCTCCTCAAATGCTTTCCTCTCTAGGTTTTCCTTCTACCTGTCTGTCTACTCCTTCTCAATTTCCTTGCTAGACTCTCATCAATAAAAGTGATCAATGAAAAGTAAATGGCTCCCTGCCACTAGCATCTTGACTTAGAAAACCACAAGTTAACAGTATCCATGTTTTATTGTATTTTTATTTGTTTTGTTAAATATTTCCCATATGCCTTTTAATCTGGCTGGCCATCCAAAATATTGCAGCTCTATGGGGTAGAGATGTGTCTGATACCTCTATTCTAGAGAATACCTAATAATTGTGTGAACCCCACCGCAAGGTCCTGCCCTGGGCCTTCTTTCCTCTCTTCAGTCACTTTGAATTCATCACTCTCACTGATTCCATTTAATCTCTATATAAATGACTTCCAGATTGATGCTTCTAATCCTAGTCTCTCATTAACTTCAGTTCCATATCACTATTGTTTGTTGATATTTTGAATTGTATGTCCAATTGACATGTGCAAAGCAAAAGCAATCTTTTCCCCAAAACTCACCATTTTTTGGATTTTTCTATTCTATGTAGCAGACTATGACCCTTTAAATCACCCAGATTCTCACTCACCCATCACATTCAATCAGTTGTCAAATCTCCTCTACCATCATAGCATCTCTCACCAACATCCCCTTCTTTCTATTCAACCAATATAGCAATTGAGACACTAATCATCTCTTCTTTGGATGATTGCATTAGCCTGATAATTGATCTCTTCAGATCACATCTTCCCCCTCTCCAATGCATCCTCCACACAGTTCCCAAAGGGATTTTTTTTTCTGAAGTAACAATCTGACTATGGCAAATTTCCTATTCAATAATTTCCAGTGAATTTTTAATACTTCAAGGATCTAAACTCATAGGTTTTGGCATTTAAAGTTTTGCCTAACTTCCTAGCCTTGCATTGTATTCCTTCCTACACTGTCCTGTCCAGTCCAAGCAAATTGATAGTCTTTTTATCCCTCACACATGAGAGACCATCTTGCATCTTTTTAACTTTTTAACAGCTGTTGTCCATGTCTGTAATATACTCCTTTCTCACGTGGAATCCCTCATTTCCTTCAAGTTTCAGTTCAATGAAGCTGTCCCTAAAACACATGGGTATAACTCATATACAGATATTTTTTCATCTCTAATAAAATATAAACCCCTTAAAGGAGGAATTGTTTCCTTTTTTGTTTTTATATTTTCCAGTGTTTGACACAAAATAGATGTTCAATAAATGCATATTGATTGATTAATTGATAGCATTACATCAATTTCTCTGGACATTCTGACATTTGGTCTTCTAGGTGGACACGTCAAATTAGGCCCAATCTTCCTCTCTTTTGCAGTCATGAATTCAATTATGAAACAGGCACATACACCTCCAACATTACAGTCAGTTCTACTTCAGTAATCCATTCCTTACTGATCGGAAAAATGGGCTGATCTTCTGATGAAATCCAAAGATAATTGATCAATGGCTTGTGGGTTTCATTGGTGTCCTTTCGATACTAGGCACATTTATTAAGCTCCTATGACCTTGGATAACTTTAGGATCCCTCCGACCACTGTAGTAACTCTGCGGGAGGACAAGGACAAGCATTGTGAAGGTATGAATAGGCTGCAATCTGCATGAGTGGATAGAATTCCTCTATCAGTGAGATTATATTTGAGTATTAGCACAATATTTATTCAAGTTGCAGTAAAAATTTTCTCATCATTTCAGAAATACCTAAGTTCAAATCCAGTCTCAGACACCACTAGCTCTATGACACTGAGCAAATCATTAAAACCTCTTTTTGCCTCAGTTTCCTCAACTCTAAAATAGTGAAAATAATAGCAGCTGCCCCCCAGCTTGATTTGAGAATTAAATGAAATATTTGTTGCAAAGATGACACAAAAAAGGTACTTAATAAATAAATATGTATTTCCTTTCCTTCTGTGTCTTGGAATCCCTAGCTGCCTTCATTGATCAATCCATACGCCCTATACTAAGTGAAGACTTTCCTCATCCTCTCAGTTAATAATGAATTCTCTTTTATCTTCACATTTCAAATATATACATATATATGTATATGTTATACCACCCCAATAAAATGCAAGCTTCTTGAGGAAAGAGGTTACTTTTATCATTATACCTTCAATATTTAAACTTATTAGATGGAATAGCATTTTCTTCTTATATAGACTAGAAAGCCAGGAATCTTTCAGTTTTCATCTAAGCCTAGGTATCATTTTATGAGTCTAGAAAAAAAACAAGTTTTTACTGTGGCAATTTAATATAATTTCAAGGATATATTTCAGAGGAAAACATTCACTGGAAACTGAACTGAGAATATTTTTTTAAAAAATAAGACACTTTGAAGAATCTACAGAAGAGGCTAAGAATTTGATGAGCTCTCTTTGGTGTCCACAGGAGTAGAGTGCCATGTTAGTCACTAGATTCTTTCCCAATTTCCAAAAGTCTTTCTCCTTCACACAGTATATGCTTGACATTATTATAAATCTCACCAAGGACTTTTATAGAATTAACATGGATAATTCTGTCAATCAACACAAATAAGTAAACACAAATAAGTAAACCATACATAAGAGGATGTCCAGTTATAAAGTCACCAAAAATTCAAAACCAACTCAATCATATTCAAAGACAGTGAAGGGGAACCTTACAGTTCTATGTTGGAGAACTCCTCTATTAGGGAACTCACTACCCAGAGGCAACTTACTCTACCTTTGGATAGTCTTAATTGTATTCTTTCTCCCTTTTCTCTTAACACTCTTCCCATTATCTTCCCACCATCTTTTTACTTCTTCTTTACTAATCTCCTATGCTTTGATTTTTCTCAGAGTTTATTCATACTGGATGTTACCAACGTAGAGAGCACAATTCCTGGAAAGCTCTGAGTTGTAGTGATTTTCAAAGTTCTACATTTTCAACCTAAAGCTTCTACAAATGAAAAATGTCATTACAATAAATATGAATGCCACCAGCAAGGGTACACAGAAGCAGAGATTCCAAAGAAACCTGTAAAGGCAGATGTTTCCATCTTAATGAGCCCTAATTAATCTTTGTCCAAAATCTCCAACAAGACATTTCTTTTCATTTTTCCCCACTACTTAATGACTTTTTCTCTGAAATATTCTTAGTTTATTTTACCCTGAGGCTTATCTACTGTTGAGTTCCCTACCCTTCCTTCATTCTGAAGGCTATACCTGAAAGGTATACAAAACCATTTAGATCACTTTCAAAACCCTCAGCCTTTCTTTAAAATTCAGAAAAGTTCACTGGAGGTTACAGAATCTAAAGGAAAATTCCTCTAAAGGCACCATTCTATTGCCTGGAACCCTGCTGATTTCTAGCTGCTTACACAATGCCGATTGATTCCTAGGTGCTACATCTGCCACTTGGGGAACCAGTTCTGCCCGGGGTCTAGAGGAAGATATTTGACCTGATAGCATTTGCTGTCTCCCACTGTCACTCACTAGGGGCAATTTAACCCACAGACTAGTTTTAATCAGATTTTATGACCTTTGGATGAAACTAAAGAAGATACAGTTCACATAAGGTATTACACCAAATACTAGAAAATGACAAAAGGGGAGGGGAAACTAGGCAGTAAGATCTACTCACTGGGAAAATACAATGAAACCAACTGCTTTATTTGCTTCTCTATAGTGATCCTATACACTATCCTTCCATTTAATTGCAACTTCTTCACTCTGGCTTCATTTATAGTGAGATTATCGGGATGAACAAAGGTCTGATATTGTTGACCATGGGACCAATTTTATGTGTTTAAATATATATATATATATATATATATATATATATATATATATATACATATATGTATTTTCATATTAAGAATCAAGACCAGGGTGTACAGGTCAGAATTCTAGATTTCTACCTTCTATGGTTCTACAGCTGACATAGTCCATAATATCCTCCAAGTAAACTGACTTAACCCACTGAAGAGAAGGCTAAAAATGTTGCTAGTGAGGATGAAAACTAGAAGAAAAACTAGATGAAAACTATTGCAGCTTTGAAGCAGGGACAGAGACAGGAAGATGCCTTCACAAACCAGAATAAGTGTTCAACACCATGAGACACGTTAGGAAGAGAGACAAGTAAAAAAATAAATTTTTACCTCTCCTAAAGAATAAATATTCCCCTCCCAGTAGAAATTCTGCTACTAGATGTTTCTCTAGGTGATATTTGGAAATCTTAAATAAGATGCCACTTCATTTAGTAGCATGCAGAGTGTTCCTGGAAGCCTACAGATTTATTTATTTGCCCTTGTTGAATTAAAAAGGACTTTAGGGATCATTTACTTAATTTCATATATACATGAGGACCGTTTGTGTGTGTGTGTGTGTGTGTGTGTGTGTGTGTGTAGAGTTAGAGGAAGAGGAAAGTGTGCTTACGGTTGAAGTACTACCTGAGACCTTGGACAAGTCCATTAATAGGCCTGAGTCTCAGTTTCTTCATATGTAAAATGAGGAGAATGAACTTGATTGAGGTCCATTCTAGTTCTAGATCAATTAATCACTAACTTCATTAAGTGTGTACCATCTTCCAAGGAAGGTGATAGGCACAACTATCCCATAATAAAAGAAGTAATTAATAATAAAAGTAATGTGATATAGTACAAAAATCATAGAATTAGGAATTAAGAGACTCATCTCTCCTCCAAGTTAGATTCTCAGTGAAGAGAATGTTTTTTTGCTTTTTAAAAAATTTCTATTCATTTTAAACTTAAACACAAAATGAGAAAAGAAAAAAAGAACATCTCCATGTACACAGCAGAACATGAGAGGATACAATTTACAAAAGTAAAATTCATTTCAAACTGCTTATTGTTTTTAGAAAACCAATCTAATGAATATTACGCATTGTTTTCAAAGCTACCCAGTTTTTGTGTTTTCTTTTGTTCCCCAGTGCACATTTTATATTTTATTTTTTTATACTTCCCTCCCCATCTGAGTGTGAGGTTCTTAAAGGAAGAAACCATGTCTTATATTTCTCTTTTATCTCACACAGTTGAAGCAAATTAGTAAGGATAAATTTATCAAATGGCTGACTTGGACAACAAGAATGACCACGAGGACAAGTTCTGATGGATAGCAAGTTGGGAGAAGATGTAGAATTCACTTGACACTGCTCAGGGAGAGCAAGTCAAGGAAGCTCCATATTGGAAAACCTAGTAAACCAGTAGATTGAATATGAGCATTGGATACTTAGAGAGAAAGGTCTTCAAATGAAAGGGCCAGGGTGAGATGTCAAAGAATAGGTGGCTACATGGCAGGTTGCATCAAGAACTTGAATTGCAATTAGAAAGAACTGAGTATGAATTATACCTCATTGGTAAAATGTAGCTAATTATATAATCACCTCATGGGATGAGGATCAAATGAGATAACATGTAAAGTGTTTTGTAAATCATAAAATTCCTCACAAATACTAGATATTATTAATCATAAAACAGAATTAGTAAGGACCAATCCCTCAAAGTGTTTCCTGTTTTCATGTATTAAGTATCAATTTTCTAGGAAAGTATAATAAAAATTATAAATTACAGTTTCATGTTTTAAGTATTTGTCAGAGTGGAATTATAAATCTTTTGTGTTTTAAGTACGTCTTTGTGCTAAAGAAAATTAATAGCAGACCTGTACTTGATATAGACTTTGCACTTTGAATACTATTCTGGAAGGGACTCTATTGACACCTTTTCAGAAGACCTTATTCAGGAACTAAACATAACAGATTTTTTCGCCAGAGCCTTAAGTGGTAGTATATTTAAGCTAGAGAGTCTGAGAAAAGTTTGATCCTCTCTCTCAGGCTCAAGCTGAGCCCAATCTGAGTCCAGAGCTTGGATTCCTTAGTAAAAGGAACCATTTCACTGTAGGTTTGGGGTCTTTACATAGAGATGGGGGACAAAGCAGATAACATACTATAAAAGGAATGGAAGTCTTGTACTTTAAAACCACTTCTTCAAATATGGAAGCTTCAGTTAATTTTCAAGATCCATAATTCAAGAATACACTCTGTGTGGATGATGATGATGATAAAATATCAATATACAGAGACTCTCAGTCAGATTATGTGATTTTCAAGTTAACCCCCCATTATAGTAGAGAGAACACATAGAGTATATGAATAAACTACAAAAAAATCACAGAATAGGAACAAGAAAATTTAAAGAAGCAAAAGGAAAGAAGAAAAGATGGTGGGGAAAGATTGAGAGGAGAATCATAAGAAAGGGAGAAAAAAGAAACATGATTAGGATAGTCCAAAGGTAGAGTAAGCTGCTTCTGAGTAGTGAGTTCTCCAAGCAACTTGTTGTGATTCTTTTTCAGGTATAAATCAGACTAGATGACCAACAGAGGCTAGTTCATCTGAAGAGTGCAAGTTCCTTGAGAGTAGCCACTGTAATTTTGTCTCTGTATTGTTCCAATGTCTCCCATAGTGTCTTTGCCCAAAAAATTCTTGTTGTAAAGAACTGAGACTGTGTGTTTCTGTGTGTCTAAGAGAAATGTCAATATCCCACCTGGTAATGATGTGTTGGCTCTTCCTCTCACATCCTCTCTTAAATTTTCAAACTCTCCCCAGAGGATTCTGAAGCAAGAAACAATAGAGGGACTAGAGGCAAAAAACACAGCTAATGAAAATAATAGCTGCAATTTATATAGTGCTCTAGGGTTTGCAAAGGACCTTAGAGATTTTATCCTCACGATAACCCTGCAAAAAGCTATTTAACAGCAGAGGAAACTAGACTGAGAGAAGTTAAGAGATTTGCCCAGGGTCACACAGATAATATGTGTCAGAAGCCATATTTAATCAGGCTTCCTGACTCCAAGTCAAATAATCTAGTGGAAAGAGTATTGGTTCTACTATATTCTACCAATGACTGCATCATTCCGCATCTAAATCTTAGAGGAAGTTTGAGGGATACCTAGTCCAAAGGTACAATTTTACAGAAAGTAAAGTATTGAGTGTAAATAGGTATTCCCCTACTTAAGGTCACTCCAGTGATGCCCTACTGACTCTGGAATGAAATTCATTCTTCTCTGGTTGTAGGTTTAAAGTTCTTTGTGATCTGACTGTACCTTACCTTTCCAGATTTATAGTACCATCTTCATTTTTATGAATCCTGCATTGACATGAGTCACTCTTCTTAGTGACCCTCCTTGCACTTTCAGTGATCCATTACCTTCACCTCTTGGAATTCCAAGCTTCCTTCAAGTTCTGCCACTTTAAATGGACCCTTCTCCATAGAATAGAATTTCCTTGAGGTCTGCAATTATTTTTTTCAGTGTATTCTGAAAATTTAACATATATAGTAGGTAATTAATAAATGGTCATCGGTTGCTAGTATCTTAAAAAATTACTTTGTTATATTTTGCATTTTTTCTCATTGTTTCCCTCCAATAGAAAGATCCTTGAGAGTGAGGTTTTTTTTTGTCTTTGACCTTCTTCTCCTGCATCCTCCCCATCATCTAACACAATATTCAATGCATAGTAAGTTTTTCATAGTGTTTGTTGAATGAAGAACAAGGTTAATCAACTAAAAGGTGTTAGAGACAGATTTCAAACCAAATCCTTGGCCTTGGTCAATTCACTTCTCTCTGATCTTGTTTCCTTATCTGGAAAATGAGGGATAAGGTTGGAGCACTTCTATGTTTTATTAGCCCTGGCTGATCTCAAATCAGGTCACCTTCAATTATCTGCCCCAGTCAATTAGACTGTTTCAGTGGAATCAATTTTCATCAAATTATCACTTCTAACAGTGATAGAAAAATTAATGATTTCTTGAAGGGACCATTGTATTTAAATATTTCAAGCCTGTTGGTATGTTGTATGTCAGCACAGCGGAAACATATTGACTTGGAGCTGAAGCTAATGCTGGTTTTTATAAATATCCTGTCAGAGAAATAATGGCTCTCAATGGATTCCAATATGATGTACAGTTCTAAGGCAAGCAGCATATTGCCAAGAGGCTCAAAGGAAACTGTCATCGCAATCCCATGGACTGAATAATGGGATTTTAGTTTATCTTTTCTACCACATAAAAGAGCAGGAGAATGGTTGGTTCAGCAGGCATCAAAGAGAATGCATATTGATTCATCAGATGCAACAAAGGAATAAATCCTCAGAACCCCTCTAGGTGAGAGCCTTCAGAACACTGGAAATACCAAATTTACCGATGAGACCAAAGATGGGTTAGCACTAAGTCCAGGTGTGCTGAGATTCAAATTTGTGGCCATATCAGAGAATAGCTGAAGACGTGCATGAGGAAACATTGACTGGAGATAGCTGGAGGATACCTCCATCTCCCAATAATCCATGTTCATAAATTTGAACCCATTCCCAACTCATCACTTTCCCTCATTCCCCATATCCTATCATTTGCCAGATTGTGATGATTTCACCTCTACAACATCTCATGATCATTGAAAGAGGTCAGACAGTTGGTTCAGGTAAGAAGTTTCCTTGGAGGGGAATCTCAGAAAATGTATTCTATAAGGAAGAAGAGGGAAGGATTTGAAGGAGGGTCATACAAAATGTCAGTTAACTATAAATTTTTCTTATGAAAGTTATAAAACAAAATAAAATAGCATAGAAATATAAGTCTACAATGTAAAAATGGCAATTAACTCAAACTCCCTCAGAATGATCCTGGAAAACATGGAGTGGAGATTAAGGCTAGCACTCTCCACAATGAAGATGGATTCTCCTTGAGTTTTCTAATTAGTTCTGAACAGTCAATATGAAGAACAGGGGAGAGGCTGTTGGACCAAGGCCTTAGGAAAAACATTGAGATAACAAAACATGAGCATAGTAGTTTTGAAAAACCAAGGAGTCAAGTCATGAGAAGAAAGGAAACAATTGTACCATAGCACCTGATTTCACAATGAGACATAGATGTTCTTCTACTTATCACAACAATGAGTGGACATTGTTGATATGGTTTTCAATAATAGTATCTAACCTCCTGACATTGTTGACAATATCAAATGGGATAATGTATGGAAGGTGTGTGACCAAATTTTATGTGCTTCATTAATGGATTATTGCTTCTATTGTTGTTGTTCCTGTTGGTACTGTTGTTACTCAAGTTTCAGAACCTGAGCACTGACATATGGACCATTTCCAAACTTAGGAACCTTTTTATTTGAATTTAATTAAAACTAATATCATTTAAAAATAAAAATAATATCATTACTGATCTATTAAGTGTATACTATGTCATTAATTATATATTAAGTGTATAATTATCTATTAATATAAGCTACTTAGTGTCTTTCTGTAATAGTAATTGAAACGTATCTACAACTCATTTTGTCATGCCCCAAGTTTGCCCTGGAAAGAACAAATTCTGGTTCATCCTCTTAAAAGACTTTAGAAATGTTTGTGACCAAGCTAGTAAAAGAGTAATTAATTTCTTGACTGCAATTGATCCTGAACTGTCTAGCAAATCTTGAAGAGGTTGCTAGGAGGAGTATAACCTGCAACAGAACCATAGATTGTTTATTTGTGTATTAGTAAGAATCTAAGAATATTTTCTCTGACATACTGTTGGTACACCAACACCTTTTCTTTTCTTTCTTTTCCTTAACTTTTTATTTAAAATTTTGAGTTCCAAATTCTGTCCTTCTCTCCCTCATTTCCCCCTCCCCTCCCTGAAACAGTAAGCTATCAGATATTGGAAAACAGAAAAAAAAAGTATAGTGAAAAATAGCATGTTTCAATCTATATTCAATCAATAAGTTCTTTCTCTGGAGAAGAATAGTATGCTTCATCATTAATCTTGTCTTGGATCATTGTATTGCTGAGAATAGCTAAGTCATTCACAAATCTTTATCATACAATATTTGTGTTATTATGTATAACATAATAACTGGTTCTTTTCACTTCACTCAACATTAATTCAGTTAAGTCTTTCCAGATGTTTTTGAAATCGTTCTGCTTATCATTTTTATAGCGCAATAATATTCTATTACAATCATATACCATAGTTTCTTTAGTCATTCCCTAATTGATGATAATCCCTTTGACTTCCAATTCTTAGTCATCACAATAAGAACTGCTGCAAATATTTTTGTACAATAGGTCCTTTTCCCTTTTTTTGGATGTCTTTGAGATATTAACTTAGCAGTGGCATTATGGAATGAAAGGGTATGTGCAGTTTTATAGTCCTTTGATCATTGCTCCAAATTACTCTTCAGAATCATTGAATCAGTTCATAACTGCACCAAAAGAAAATTAGTGTTCCTGTGTTCCCACATCCCCTCTAATATAGAACATGTTCCTTTTCTGCCATATTATCCATTCTGATAGGTGTGATGAGGCACCTGAGAGTTGTTTTAATTTGCATTGCTCTAGTCAATAGTGATCATAAGCATTTCTGTATGATTATAGATAGGATTAATTTCTTCATCTGGAAATTGCTTATTTATATCCTTTGACCATTTATCAATTGGGGAAATGACTTGTATTTTTATAAATTTGATTTGGTTCTCTTTCTCTCTCTTTATATATTATATATATGTGTGTGTGTGTGTGTGTGTGTACATATATATATATACATATATATGTATGTATATATATGTATATATATATATATATATATAAATGAGGCCTTTATCAGAGATAAGTATTGCAAAAATTTTTCCCAGTTTTCTCTTTTCCTTATAATTTGGTTGCATTGGCTTTATTAGTACAAAAATAATTTTATTTATATAATCAAAATTATCCATATTTTATAATACTCTCTGTCATCTTTGGTGCTAAATTCTTTCTTTATCCATAAATCTGACAGATAAATGATTTCATTTTCTCGTCATTAGTTTATAGTATCATCTTTTATGTGTAAGTCATGTAGCCATATTGAACTTATCTTCGTATACTATGTGAAATTTTGGTCAACATCTAGTTTCTGTCTTTCTTCCAGTCTTTCCAGCAGTTTTTGTCAAATAATGAGTTTTTGTTTGAAAACATTTGGGAATTTGTATTTAGCATATATATATATATATATATATATATGTATATGTATATATATATATATTAGATTATTATGATCATTTTCTATAATGTAATTAGTAATAATCTATTCCACTACTCTCCTGGTTTATTTCTATTTTTTTAGGGTTTTTCTTTTTGCAAGGCAAATGGGGTTAAGTGGCTTGCCCAAGGCCACATAGCTAGGTAATTATTAAGTGTCTGAGACCGGATTTGAACCCAGGTACTCCTGACTCCAGGGCCGGTGCTTTATCCACTACACCACCTAGTGGCCCCTCTTGCTTTATTTCTTAGCCAATACCAGATCACTTTGATAATTACCACTTTATAATACAATTTCAGATCTGATATGATTAGACATCTCCTTTTTTAATTTGTTCATTGATTCCCTTGTTATCCTTGAGCTTTTGCTCTTCCAGATGAATTTTGCCACTATTTTTCTAGCTCTACACAATAATTTTTGATAGTTTGATTAGTATGACATTAAATAAATAAATTTAGGCGAAATGAAATTTTTATTATATTGGCTCAGTCTACCTCAATATTGTCCTAATTGTTTAGATCTGATTTTGTTTTATAGTTGTGTTCCTATAGTTGCTAGTGCTGGCAGATAGACTCCCAAGTATTTCACATTGTCTGAAATTATAGTGAGTGGAATTTCTCTTTCTAATTTTTGCTGCTGTACTTTGTGATATATAGAAATAATGATGATTTATGTAGGTTTATTTTGTGTCCAGAAACCTTACTGAAGTTGGTAATTAAAAAAAAAATTTAGTTGATCCTTTAGAGTTCTCTAATTATACAATCAAGTCATCGACAAAGGGATAATTTTGCTTCCTTATTGTCTATTGTTATTCCTTCAGTTTCTTTTTCTTCTCCTTACTATAGCTAACATCTTTAGTACAATATTAAATAACAAAACTGATAATGGGCATCTTTGCTCCATCCCTGATTATATTGGGAAGGCTAGTTTATCCCCATTATAGATAATGCTTACTGATGATTTTAGAAAAATAGTATCTATCATTTTTAAGGCAAGATACATTTATTCCTAGGTTCTCTAGTGTTTTTAATAGGAATGGGTGCTATATTTTTTCTAATGTTTTTTTCTGCATCTATTGAGATGTGATTTCTATTAGCTTTGTTATTGACATGGTCAATTATGCTGATATTTTTTCTAACATTGAACCAGCCCTGTATTCCTGGTATAACTCCTACCTGCTATGATCCTTCTGATATGTTGCAATAATCTCCTTACTAGTATTCTATTTAAAATTTTTGCATCACTATTCATTAAGGGAAATGTTCTATAATTTTCTTACCCTCTTTTGGCTCTTACTTGTTTGGGTTTCAGCACTATAGTTGTATCATAAAAGAATTTGGTAGGATGCTTTCTTCTCCTGTTTTTTTTTCAAATTATATAATATTGGGATTAAATGCTTGATAGAATTTTCTTGTCAGTCTATCTGTCCTGGAGATTTTTTTCTTAGAAAGTTCATTAAGGATTCATTCAATTTCTTTTTCAAAGATTGGGTTAAGCATCTTTGCTAATCTGGGTAATTTATGTTTCTACAGTCATCCATTTCATTTAGTTGTCAAACAATAATTATCAACAGTTATCCTCCTAACAATTATCCTAAATTCCTTTTCATTGATGGTGGAATTCAACCCTTTCATTTTTTTATATGCTAATAATTTGGTTTTCTTCTTTTCTTTCTTAATCAAATTAACTAATGGTTCATCTATTTTATTGAGGGTTTTTTTTTAATAAAACCAGCTTCTGGTTTTATTAGTTCAATGATTTTCTAACTTTCCATTTTATTAATCTCTCATTTTATTTTCAAGGTTTTCAATATGATATTTAACTGGGAATTTTTAATATGCTCTCTTTTTTTTAGATTTTAGTCACATACTCAATTCATTGATCTGCTTTTTCTCTATATTATTGATATAAGCAATTAGAGATATAAATTTTCCCCTGAGTACCATTGTTATTTATTCTCATTTTTGTCAATTTCTTTAGTGAAATTTTTTTATTGTTTCCTTGAGTTTTTCTTTGATACATTTGTTTTTAGGATTAAATTATTTAATTTCCAATTAATTTTTAATCTCTCTTTCCATTGTTCATTATTAAATCTGAAAAGGTTGCATCTACTATTTCTGCTTTTCTGCATTTGGTTGTGAAGTTTTTGTATTCTAATACATGATCAGTTTTTGTGTAGGTGACATTCTGCTAAGAAACAGATATATTTTCCTTTCTATTCTCATTCAATTTTCACCAGAAATATAGTCATATCTAAATTTTTCAGAATTTTATTCATTTTCTTAACTTCTTTTTTGCCTATTTTTGGTTAGATTTATCTATTTCAGAAAGGACAAAGTTGAGGCCCTCCCCACAACTATATTTATTATCTATTTTCTACTATAATTCATCCAAGTACTTCAAAAATTTAGATGCTATACCATTTGGTCCATATATGTCTAGTATTGATATGTCTTAATTGTTTAATAGTATTTTTAGCAAGATATTGTTCCCTTCTTTATCTCTTTAATTAGAGAAATTTTTACTTTGCTTTGCCTGAGATCATGATTGTCACCCTTTCTGTGCTTCAGCTGAAGCAAAATAGCTTTTACACCAATACTTTACTTTTATCCTATCAGTATCTCTATTCTTCAAATGTGTTTCTTATAGATAGCATATGGTAAGATTCTGATTTTTAATCCAATCTGCTAATCTATTTTATTCTATTTTCACTTTATGGTGAGTTCATCCCATTCACTTATAGCAATTATAGCTTACTGTGTATTTTCCTCCATGCTATTTTTCACCTATTTATCTCTGTTCTCTCTCTTGCCCTCCCCACCTTTTCTTCCTCATAAATAGTTTACTTCTGATCACAACCTTCCCCAAAATACCCTCCTTTTTACTAGTCCCTCCTCCACCTTATATTATTCCCATCCCTTTTTATTTCTTTATGGACTAAGATAGATTTCTATATACAACTGAGTGTGTTATTCCCTCTTTGATACAGTTTTCATTTTTTTTACATTTTTTTTTAATTTAAGGCAATAGGGTTAAGTGACTTGCCCAAGGTTACACAGCTAGGCAATTATTAAGTGTCTGAGATCAGATTTGACCTCAGGTCCTCCTGACTCCAGGGCCTGTACTCTATTCACTGCACCACCTAGCTTTCCCTTCTTTAATGCAATTTTGATGGCATTGAGGTTTAAACTTTGCCCATGAGCCTCCCCTCCTCCACCATCTTAACCTCCAATATAATAGTTCTCTTATGACTCTTTTATGTAGGATAATGTCTCATTAAATCTCAACCTCCTTCTTCTGATGGAATTTTTTCTCATCCCTTGATTTTGTTTTGGGGGTATCAGTCCACCAAAGTTACACTACTACTACTTCTAATTGTTCTTATAGTGTTAAAGTTGTTCAAAATTGGAAATATTCACCATATAGAAATATAAACAATTTAGTCTTATTGAATTCCTTATGCTTTCTCTTTATTTCTTTTTTTACTTTTTTAGGTTTCCCTTGAATCTTTTATTTGGAAGTCAATTTTTTTTTAATTCAGCTCTGGTCTTTTAATTAGAAAATCTTGAAAGTCCTCTATTTCATTAAATATCCATTTCCCCCTGAACGATTATATTGAGTTTTGCTGGATATATGATTCCTGGTAATAGTCCTAACTTCTTTGCCTTCTGGTATATTATTTTCCAGGATCTACAGTTCTTTAATGTAGATGCTGTTAAATTCCATGTCATCTTGACTGTAGTTTAGTGAATTGTTTCTTTTATGACTGCTTGCAATATTTTCTCCTTGACCTGTGAGCTCTGGAATTTAGCCATGATGTTCCTGAGGATTTTTATTTGGGGATCTCTTTCAGGTAGCAATCCATGGATTTTTTCAATTTACATTTTCCCTTTTGGTTCTAATTTATCAGGATAGATTTCTTTGATAATTTCTTTCTTTCTCTCTTTTTTAAATTTATTTAAGGCAATGGGATTAAGTCACTTGCCCAAGGTCACACAAGTAGGCAATTATTAAATGTCTGAGGTCAGAGTTGAACTAGGATCCTGACCCCAGGGCCAGTACTCTATCCACTGTACCACTTAGATGCCCCTGATAATTGCTTGAAATACTTTGTTCAAGTTTTTTTTAATCATAATCAGGTGTTTCAATAATTCTTATATTTTTCTCTCCAGGATCTATTTTTCTAGTAGGTTGCATTTTTTCAATGAGAAAAGTCACATTTTATTCTCTTTCTTCTTTTTTTCTTTTGTTTTTATCTTGATGTTTCATAGAATCATTAGTTTCCCCTTGATCAATTCTAATTTTTAAGGAATTATTTCCTTCAGTGAGTTTTAGTACTTCCTTTTCCATTTGTCAATCCAATTTTTCAGGTAGTTATTTTCCTCTGTAAATTTTTATATATCTTTTCCCAATGCTATTGACACTTTTTTCATAATTCTTTTGCATTACTCTCATTTCTTCTCTCAACTTTTCTTCTACTTCTCTAATTTTCTTTTTTTTGTAATACTCTGTAACTTCTTCCAAGAATTCTTTTTGGGTCTGAAACCAAATCACATTTTTCTTTGAGGCTTCACAAGTAGTCATTTTTACATTAATTGTCCTAAGTTTATGCCTTGATCCTCCCTATCACCATAGTAACTTTCTTTAGTCAAGCTCTTTTTCTGGTTTTTTTTTTTTTGTTCATTTGTTCTGCCTTTTTTGTGATTCAGTGTTTTTATGTTTGAATTGGGCTCTGATCCTGCACTATCCCAAACTTTTTTTGCTGGGATTCTGCATCTCACTGCTGGCTTTCACTGAGGTTCAGGTTTTAGCTGCTTGCTTTCTCTGGAGGGTAGGCCACCCTTCTGATATATATTGGGTTGCGGGGGGGGTTCCCATTGCCCTACCCTGTGTGTGAGGTTTAGCTATTGGGTGTTCCAGGGGTAGGATGGAAGTAGGGTCTTTCTACTGATAGACCCCAGGGCAAGATCTCACTGTTGGCCAGCCCAAGGGTGGGTTTCACTATTGGTTAGCACAAGTTGTCAAGGTCTCCTTCATGGCTTGTGCTAGGGATGGGAATACTGGTGTGAGGTCTTTCTGTGCTGCACAGATTGCTAATTTGCCTAACAGACAGCTGGTTTGAAAGAGAGTAGGGCCTCACTGCTGGATTGCCCCAAGTAATCTTGATGTGGTCTTGATGCAGATCCCTGCTATGAGGGTGCTTGCTGCTCTTAAATCCCTTTTACCTTTCACCCAAGTGAGACAGACCTTTCATGCCCTGATGGTCAACTGTTTCCCGGCTCATAGATCAATTATAAGACAGTTTTCTAGTTGTTTGGAGGGGAATTTAGGAGGACTTCAAAGGACTCCTTTCTCATTCCATCATCTCGATGCTGGAAATCAATATTGTGATCTTCAGTTCACTCCCCTGCTTTTGTGCTTTATTTTGGTGAATAAAAGGATAGAGGACATGGTATGATGACTTGAGACTACCCAGCTCTATGTGAGAGACCCTGGGATCCTAGATTTAGAACCGGATAACCTTAAGAATTACTAATTCCACCCTCTACTTTCGTTTTATCATTGAGGAAGCCCAAGGTCACACAAATAGATGTAGCAGGGACAGAAATCAAACCCTCGGTCTTCAACTCCCAATCTAGGATTCTTTACTTTGTACTACCTGTTTCCCTTTAAAATCAGAAGTTACTTAGCATCTAGTTCAGGTCTAAAGTAGTTATTCTGTACTCTCTACAGGCATTTCTACAGTGTTTACACCATTGCTATCATGCCCTTCTGGATGAATATAAGGAATTCAGAGAAATGAGTGGCAATTTTTATGATCTGATAAAGATTTTTTCAGGAAAAAGTAAGGAAAATAATATAAATAATGACAATAATAATGAAAATAAAATAAAACTAAAAGATATCTGAACTCAGATTAATTGCAATGTCAAATTTGTTCCCATGGACCATATGATGAATGAATGAAGTATTTATTGAGCCTTTACTATCTGAGTTCAAAGCACGAGATAGTACAGTGGATACAACACTGATCTTGGAGTCAGAAGGATGGGAGTTTGAATGTGATCTAAGATACTTAATACATACTAGCTGTGTAACATTGGGAAAATCACTTAACCATAATTATCTCACATCCAGGGTCATCTTCAGTCATCCTGATTCCTATCTGGCCATTGGACCCAGGTGGCTCTGGAGGAGAAAGTGAGGCTGGTGACTTAGCACAACACCCCTCATTCAAATCAAATTCATGTGCTTGTCATGGCATCACTTCCCTGATGTCATGGTCTTTTTCAAGAAAGAAAAAACACTATATCCTGAAGAGATCATGAAAAGGGGTAAAAAGTCACTTGTACAAAAATATTCATAACAGCTCTTTGGTGGCAAAGAATTGGAAATTGAGTGAATGTCCATCAACTGGGAAATGGCTGAACAAATTGTGGTATGTGTATGTTATGGAATATTATTGTTCTATTAGAAACCAGGAGGGATGGAATTTCAGAGAAGCCTGGAAGAACTTGCATGAACTGATGCTGAGCAAAATGAGCAGAACCAGAAGAACATTATATACCCTAACAGAAACATGGGACTGATGATCGATCTTGATGGACTTGCTCATTCCATCAGCGCAATTATCAGGTACAATTTTAGGGTATTGGCAATGGAGAATACCATCTGTATCCAGAGAAAAAACTGTGGAGTTTAAACAAAGACCAAAGACTATTACCTTCAAAGTTGTCCTATGTACAATGTAGTTTTGCTATCTATTAAATTTTCTTTTTTCCTCAAGGATATGATTTTTGTCTCAACACATTCAATTTTGATTAATGTATAGCATGGAAACAATGTAAAGATTATCAGATTGCCTTCTGTGGGAGAATGGGAGTAGGGAAGGGAGGTTGGGGGAAAACTTGTAAAGTTCAAAGCATCACAAAAAATGAAAGGTAGAAACTACCATTGTAGATAATTGGTAAACAAAATATTTATTTTTAAAAAAGAAAGGACAAACATCATTATCACTCTATTAAATACTGGGAATACAAAATCTCAGGAAGTTTTTTTTCTTATAATGTAAATTTTTTTAAAGAAAAAGTATGATTAAACATATTTTGGTCCTCAGTAAAAAGAGAGAAGACTATGGGAACAAAATATAGCATATGTTAGGCAATGTAATTTAGCCATATGTATTTGTTACAAGGGAAAATTCAGAGGGGCAGAAATATGTAGGAGAAATGATTAGGACATTTAAAAAAAAACAAAAAGCATCAATGAAGTATTTTAAATGTTCTTTTTAACTTGTCTTAGACTGTGCACAACTTGCCCCAAACCCAGAGCTTAGGCTTCAATTATCATCCATGAAATTCTCTGATTGGAAAGCCTAGAGAGAGCATAGTTCTACTGTATGATATACTACAAACCCTGGGGCCTCAATTCCAAAGAAATTCTGACACTTTTCACACAAGAAATATGATAGCCATGTACCTTGCCTTGAGATTTCACATTTATAAAGGAAATTCTTTTAAATAACAGCAAAATTTCTCTTCAATTGAAATGTCCCCATACTAGGATTTTCCTAGCTGAGAAGGAAAAAATAAAACCAAAAAATCTTTTCTTCAGTTCAGAACCTCTAGCTATTGCCTGTCTGGTTTGTTCTGAAATAAACTTAAAGGAGAAGTTAGGAATACTGCCTTTCAGATTCTCTTACCCAGTATTCCTTCTTTAGGGATTATATTATTCTGTCTTGCTTTTTCTGCCTCTCTCTCAGACTGACCTTTTCCTGTCTGTCTGGACAATGAGAAATGCTGTCCTTGTGCCTCTTCCACTGATCTTCTGGTCTGGCATGGCCTGATCAGACTGCCTGAATGAAGAAGAGAGAAATCAGTTCTCCATACTAGCTCCTTTGCCTGACAGTCTTAAGCCCTGAGTAGGTATTCAGCTTGAAGTCAAACCTCTTGAAATTTTGACAATTTACCTGAATTCATTCCTCATAGATTAACAAATTCCTCCATAGCACAATGTATCCAAATCCTTGGTTATCATTTTTCAAATTCTGTTCTCCACTGATCTTTCCTTTATTCCTGTCTGAACCCACTACATCCCACAATGTCCCTTTACCCTTTTACTGTACTCTATGGAATGCTTTCTCCATAAGCTTTCATCTTAAATCATTTCCTTTCCCACTCCTTCAGTCTTTTGGCTATTAGTGAGACCTGACCACTTTTTCTACTACTGGTTGTACATTCATTCATTTCCCTTGACTCTCTGATCCAGGTTCGGGGTGGGGTGAGTGGGGGAAGCAGAAGGAGTAATGTTGAAATATCTCTTGCAGCTTCTAAGCTCCAATCATCATTCAGTAACCATAATACTCTCTTCTCTTTAGGCTTCTTTCTAGCAGATCACCTCTGCTCATGGTGAATATCTCCCCAGAGCTCTATCCTGAATCCTCTTCTCTTCTCTCTCTGTACTATTTCACTTGGTGATATCATCCTCTCCAATTCAGTTGTCATCTCTATGCTGATTCTCACATCTACTTATCTAATCCTAACCTCTCAGTCAATGTCTAATTTTGCAATTCCAACAACCTATCAGACATTTCAAACTGGATGTTTCAAAAGCCCTTAAAAGTCAACATGTCCAAAAACTAACCTCATTATCTTTCCCCAAAATCTTCCCTTCTTCTGAACTTTCCTATTACTTTCAAGACATACCCTCTCCTAAATCTCTCAGATTTGCAGCCTAGCTGCTCTCAACTCTTCATCCTCTCTCATCCCCTATATCCAATCTATTGCCAAAGTCTGTCTATTTTAACTTCACAGCATTTCTCATACATGTCTCCTTCTACCCTCTGACATTACCAACAACCTAGCATAGTCCCTGATCACTTCATCTTGGACTACTGTAATATAGTTATGGTTGATCTCCCTTCACATCTCCCCACCATAATTTCTCTTCCACTCATCTGTCAAATTGACCTTCCCAAAAATGAAAGTTTGACGGTATCACTAGAGTTCAATAAACCCTAGTAATTCTTTTACTTCAGGGATCAAATATAAAATCTTCAGTTTTTCAAAGGCTTTTACAACCTGGTCTCCTTTTATATTTCACACACACATTTATGACTACGCATTTATACACATAATTTTTCATTTATAATATATAAACTGAAGAACTATTTAATTCAATTGCTTTATAATAAGTTTGATTTCAATGTTTTTCATGTTGATAGAAAATTAGATATAAAAAAGAA
This sequence comes from Macrotis lagotis, assembly GCF_037893015.1. NCBI lineage: Eukaryota > Metazoa > Chordata > Mammalia > Peramelemorphia > Peramelidae > Macrotis > Macrotis lagotis. The sequence goes on along the minus strand of NC_133660.1, from coordinate 131,392,167 downwards.
AAGAACAAAGGAAGGGGAATGAAGAAAAGGAAAGGAAGGGAAGGAAATCAAAGGAATGAAGGAATAGGGAACATAGGATTGGGAAAGAGGGAAAAAGGAAAGGAAGGAGAAATAAAAGGATGGAAGGAAGGAAGGAAGGAAGGAAGGGAGGGAGGAAGGAAGGGAAGGGAGGGAGGAAGGAAGGAAGGAAGGAAGGAAGGAAGGAAGGAAGGAAGGAAGGAGGGAGGGAAGGAAGGAGCATCTCTTAAGCATTAAATGTACCACAATGGTGCTAAGAATGAATATAAATACAAGCAAGTTAGGTAATCCCCTGCACTCAAGGAGCACCATTCTAGTGGATGAAGACCATCCATAAAAGTGAGCAATAACTGTTCTCACAAGTCCTTTCTGCACCACCAGACAGGACCGTAACATGCGATCATAGGAAACAGTGGGGGAAAGACAACTTTCCTCAATTTGAAGCTGTTCAGGAGGAAATGAAATATCTCAAAAGTCATCCAACCCCACTGGCTACTAGATAAAGAGGAACATGAAGGTTTACCCTAACTTAAACAGTTTTTCTTCACTATAAGGAGATATGACTTTCCAAAACAGTTATGGCATATTGAACCATGCCACTAGTTTCCCAGCAGAAATGATTCTCCTCTGCTTCTGTGCTCTGCATCTGCAAGACTTTATTGATCAAAGCAGCTCCAATTTTGCAATAAGATATAAGGTAATTAAAATAGTACAAACCAGAACTGAAACATGCAATCACCCATTCACAACTGTTAACCACACTTTCCTTCTCCAGTACAATACAATTTTATTTATTTGTTTGTTTTTGACCTGGACTTGTGATTTCATTCACATGGAGAACTCCCAGAGAGGCAATCGCCCTCACCAGGTACAAGTCATTCACTATACTATTATTCCCATTAAAGAAGATGCTTCAGGCACTGGGAGGAACATCCAGTATATGTCACAGGCAAGAATTGAACCTGGGTCTTTCTGACTCCAAGGCTAGTCTTCTATCTCAATGTCCTAGTGCCTCTCTCAAGTCTTTGCACTCTTTGGCAAATACTTTGCATTACTCTCATATAAAGTATGTGTGTGTGCGCGTGTGTGTGCATGTGTGTGTTGATAAATAAAAGAACTGGAGGCAGGGGAATTATAAAAGAGAGTGTGAGATAGGTAGCAGTTTCACTCTAGCTATATTGAAACTTTTGTTGCAGTCAAATACAGAGTTCTAAAACATTCCCTTTGAATCCTCCAAAGTAATGATCATTTTAAAATTTTAATTTTTCTGCCTTTGAGTGATACTAACTTTATAACCCTAAGTGTGTTCTTAACTTTTTTTATATTTTTAGGCAGGGATGGCTAGGTGGTGCAGTTGATAGAGTATTCAACTTGGATTCAGGAAGAACTCATCTTCTTGAATTCAAATCTGACCTCAGACACTGATAGCTATGTGATCCTGGGAAAGTCACTTAACCCTGTTTGCCACTATTTCTTCACCTGTCAAATTGAGCTAGAGAAGGAAATGGCAAACAACTCTAGTATCTTTGCCAAGAAAACTCAATTGAATCACAAAGAGTTGGACACCACTGAACTAAAACAACAACCCCCCAGGGACTCTGTAAGACTCTAAATTGAAGAAAAGTTGCTGATCCACGCTGGTCTGTGTCTCCTTAAGAGCTCCCTATATATTGACGAAATCATAGATCTACTTAAAAAATTAACAAAATCTGTTGAGGTCTACTTTTTATCAGAACTAGCTCAAAATCTTACTTCTAATGTAACAAGGACTGGCATATGCCAAGAGCATCTCTGCCAGCATCTCTCTCTCTCTCTCTCTCTCTCTCTCTCTCTCTCTCTATATATATATATATATATATATATATATATATATATATATATATATATAAAAGATTAGGGAGTCATAAGTCAAATTAATATGCAATGGAAGATACTTGGAGGATGTGTTGACAGTTATAATTGGTTCCATTCTGCTATCTTCATGGTAAATGGCAGCCTCTTAGATTGGCTGCAGCTTCAGAACTGCAACTAGGGTTCCTTTCAATAGGTCTTAGTTCACTTAATAGTAGCTGAAGCAAGGTCTCATTCAGATGTGAACTTGGTAGGACCAATTCAGTGGAGAAATTGAACTAAATCTAAGCTCGCCCTCCCCACACACTCCTGTCTTCCTTTTTCCAGCCTTAGGCCCAGCGGCAATGATAAATACACGTGCCTTTTCTCCTCTCTGTTCTGTTGTTGGCTGGGCCTGAGAACAGATGCTGGTGAGATTGCTTTCAGTTTTCTGATTATAAGCATTCTAAAACCACTTTCATTATGTTTTCTTCATCTTTGTGAATGTTCCAAGCTTTACTTCTCCAGTCTGAGATCTCTGACACCTTGTGGGTCACTAATCCTTGGTGCATTTCCTCTTGCCTTTAACAGGTCTTCCTGCAGACCTAAATAATGCAACACCACCTGCTTGAAAGGATTCTTCCCAGGAGTTCTAAGCAACATATGAGAAAAGTGCCTGGGATGTCACAGTAATAACTGATGAATGCACCAAGAAGGATCTGCTGTGGCAGATGTTCTCTCCTGTGCATTTACAGAACCATGGTGGCCAAAAGTTGAGAAGCCAACTCCATACATATAAAGCTAGTTTTTAGATGATTTTTGCACCTCTGTGGATGGACTGATGGCCACAAACAGAGTTCATGAGGAATTACCAGGAGACCCAAGCCTAAAACTGCTGGCAGCTCATAACAGTATAGATTTCAAATATGAGTACATTACTACATCTCTTTCCATGAAACTTTACTACTTGTTCCCAAGAAGATAAATCTTTGATGTTCCCAGGGATGATGACATCATAGCTCTGGAACTGGAAGGGATCTCAGAGGACATCTAGTACAAACCCCTTATTTTACAATAAGACAACAGAAGCAAGCTTGCCAAAGTGACTTATCCGGAGTCATTCCCATATGTGGAAATCAAGACTTGAACTCAGATTACCTTGAAAAATAGAACCAGTAGTGTTTTCTTTGTACTGTATTGCCTCTTAGTCTGTTGAAATGTGGACAATATTCTAAAGCAGGGCCATCAAACAGATGATCTGTAGACAGGGTCTCTCATTACATCTGAAGCCATTGCCTGTATTCCTGATCAATGTCTTGTCCCTGGACTCTGATGATTGGAAGAGAGATTGAGGCTGGTGACATTGAACACACAATTCTGCCTTTCTTGAATTCAATTCACTTGCAAGTTCAGATATCACCCTCCTGTCATTGGTCCTCTTCAAGAATGAAGGTTAAACAACAACAATCTGCAGGCAACTTTGCTCTGCCAGTACTCCAAAGTGAAACCAGATTAAGATATAATTAGAAAATATTTTACAAAAATAAATAAAAATATGATAGAATATAGGTAATGTTAATATGTGGTTTTCTCAGTCAACGTGTATCCACAGGTATATTTAAGTAATTTCAATAATCCTTTTGTTTCTTTTGAGTTTGACGCCACTGTCAGGAAAGCTTGGAAAGTGAAGAGAATATTTCATTGGTCCTCTCTGATAATGACTTCACTTTAGGATTCCTAAATATGTAGCCTTTCTTTGGATGTGTGGGTAGGGTAGGATATGGGTGATTTTTACTGACTTAATTTGACAATGCAGAGCTAACAAGTAGTCCTTGTTCCCTTCACTGTAATCCCAGAGAGTTATCATATGACTCCCAAGAACTTTACCTCATATTGCCTTTACACAAAGTTCCATCTCCTCTCTCTGTGGTTAGATTGCCTATGCTTGGAATAACTCTGTCTCCTCTCCTGTCTTTCTGGAATCCATAACTCCTTTCAGGATATTGCCTCCTGTAAGAAGACTTCTTTGGAAAGTCTTTTTTGATTATCCCAACTGCTAGTTACCCACTCCTCCAAAATCACTTTATAGCTTTTGTTTGGGCAGCTAGGTGACTCATTTGACAAAGCACTGGGCCTAAAATCAAAAAAAAAAAGAGAAAACCTCATTAACAGTTCATATCTGACCTCAGACACTAACTGAATGACCATGAGCAAGTTACTAAGCTCTATATACCTCAATTTCCTCTTCTATAAAATTATCTGGAGAAGGAAATGGCAAACCCTATCACTGTCAAGAAAATCCAAACGGGGTTACAAAGTGTTGGATATGACTAACTAAAAAGCAAATTTTTAAAAGGTGCAAGGAACTCTGATAAGTGCCTTATAAATATAATCTAATTGAACCTCACTATAATCCTAAGAAGTAAGTTACTTCACATTTTATGACCATTTTACAGTTGAGAAACTAAGGCAAACCAACAGTCAAGTGATTTACTGAGAAGGGGTGAGGGTCAAAGTTAGGTTTGAACTCAGGTCTTCCTGATTCAGACCTAGTTCTTTAGCCATTATTCTAGTTGCTCTTAGCTTTGGTTAACTATTTTAACTAACTAAGCACTAACTATTCTGTTTGTCCTTTTAAAGCATTCACAAACCTTCTCTGGACTATCTAAAATGACCACACATTTCTCCCTTTTACATACTCCATGCTTGAGTCAAAATGTCCAACTTGCTGCTCTTGTGGCATCTGAATATAGTTTGGATCTTCACTTCTGTGCCTATCTGAAACCTCAGTGTCTGGCAAATAATAAATACTTGCTTGATTGAGGGAGTGAGATTGACTAAAGCTCTCCTATTAAGCCCAAAATGCCTGTTGGGATTCTCCCCAGCTCAAATTGAGGTTGGTCTAGCCCCCTATTTTCCTTGTTCTAAGATAAAGGAGATTAGGATTCCTTAGACCAGACAAAGGGTAAGTGTGTCCAGGGATAATTCCTACCCATACCAAATTCTGACTAATATTTACTTTTTGCTGTTCTGCATCCCTCTGCAACTTCAGTGAAACATCACATACTGGGATCTGCTGGAGAATTGTTGGGTTTGATGGTCGACACTTTACTGCCAGCTGTGGCTACAGCTCCCTGTGGAGTTTTTATATCAGTTTCATTTTGAAAAGCCATGCAAAATGCTTTTGTTTGAAGGAAGCAATGCTCAGTGAAAACCAGCTATTATTAGAGAAGATAGGAAAAGAGCTAACAATCTCCCCAAATGGGCTCAGATGACTGAGAACTGTAATTTCAGAGGGTACCATGGATGCACACTCCACAGTCAGAATCAAAGAATGATGGAGTATCAGGAAGGAACCTCAGACATTATCCTGTCTTCCTTGTATTTAAACAAGAACCCCTCTCATATGGCCAAAGGGATCACTCAACCTCTTCTCAAAGACCTCAAATGTGAAAAGACTCACTGGCTCCTTAAGCAGACCTTTCTCCCTGGAGAGCAGCATAATTAGAAAGATCTTCCTTTCATCAAGAGTTCACCTTTACAATTCCTACCTCATCATCTTAGTTCTGCCTTTGGGAAACCAAACATGCAACTGCAACCCTTCTTATATCTAAGTACCCTTCAAATAATCAAAGACAATTACTACATCTTCTCCTCCTCAGGTTATATAATCTCATTTCCTTCAATTGACTGTTAGGTGGTAAAACTTTTGAGTCCTGGCACTATACTAATGGTTCGCTTCTGAATGTTTCCTGTTCATCATTTTCTTTCTTTTTCTATTTTACTTCTTTTCAATTAACAGTGTTTTCTCTCTCTCTCTCTCTCCCTCTCCTTTCCATTTCCAACCCCCTCCCTAAAATATGAAAAGAAAAATAAAACCCTAGTAATAAACATGTAGCTAAAGTGAAGCAGTGGATAAAGTGCTAGACCTAGAATCAAGAAGAGAAATCTTTCTGAGTTCAAATTTGGGCTCAGATACTTAGTAACTAAGTAAATCTGGGAAAGTCCCTTGTTTGTCCCAGGTCCTTCATCTGTAAAAAGAATTGGAGAAAGAAATGGCAAACCACTACTACGTCTTTGCCAAGAAAACTCCAAGTGGGCTCATGAAGAGTAAGACATGAGGGAGCTGACTGAGCAATAACAACAAATTTTCATGTGAATTACAACTAAAACGGTAGTGCCACAGAAAGTGATAGTCAATAAATGACACGAGAATTCACAACTCAAATACTTACATAAGATTAATCAAAACAAACCTTGTTGCTGAGAAAGATTCATCAAGAAGGTTATGTAGAATAGAATATATTATAATATTCTTCACCTTTAAAGAACCATCCTTGATACTTCTTTAGATGTGCTATTTTCTAAAAGTGATATTGCTTAGTTTGTTTTGATTTTTGATAAAATCTTTACTTTCATCAGGGTAGGGAGTTCTTTCCTAGGTCAGTTTAAGTTGGCACCTTCACTGTAACTTCTAGCCTCAGCCAAGGGTCAAAGAACCAATAATGCATTAGAGGCTAGACTTGAAGATAGTCTTGCTAACTCCAGGGCTATCTTTCTTATGCCCTATATATGATTTTAGGGGCCTCAATTGCCAGTCTAAGGAATTTTATTTTATCCAATAAGCAATGGAGACATTTGACATGTTCCATCTCTTGAATATAAACATTTTCACTGGCTGTCCCCTTTGCTTCAGTCTCTCCCTCCTCATCTTTGCCTCCTGGCTTCCCTGGCTTCTTAAGTCTCAGGAAAAAATCTCCACCTTCTGCAAGAAGATTTTACCAGTCCTTAATTTTCATTCCTCTTCTGTATTATCTCCTATTTATCCTGATTATATCTTGTTTGTATATCACTTGTATGTTGCCTCCCCTCTTAGACTGTGAGCTCCTTAAGGGCAGGGTTTGTCTTTTGCTTTCTTTGTAGCTGTTTGGCATATAGTTGGTTGGGTGATTGGTTCTTGTCTTCTCTATCTATGTTGGAGACAAACTACAGGGTGACAGACTGTGGATGATCAGATCAATATGAGCTCGAAAAGATCTTCCACAGACTAGGCACAAATAGTCCATGCAAATATTTCATTTGAGTTGCTTCCATTCTACCTTACTCATAGGTAGAGTACCCTCTCTGATCAGGGCACACCATGCAAGAGGTCCTCTGACACTATCTCCTATGTTGCATGATAAATTTCAAAGTTCTTAAGAGAGACCTTGAAAGTGTTCTTGTGTTCTTCCTAACCCCCCTATGTTCTTCTTAACTCCCCTGTGAGCACTTGCCCTGGATGAATTCTCCATAAAATAGTCTTTTTGACAAGGTCTTTGAACACCATGACCAGTCCATCAGAGCTTCACTCTCTGTAATACTGTTTGAATGTTTGGTAGATAGTATATGTCTAATAAATACTTGATAACTGACACAATGCCTGGTAAATAGACAGAATTGCATTGAAAACAACAAATTTTTAATGAATACTTCCCATGTATAAGGAATTGTGCTAGGTAGATGAGGTGCAAAGAAAGTCTGTGTTTAAAGTTTCACTCTGCTACCTACTATCTGCTACATCTTCGCCTCTCTGGGTTACCTCTCAGTTCAATGTTATGTAAAACAAGGGAGTCAGACTACATGGTCTCTGAAGTCTTTCTGAATTCTATACACCATGTACTAGACCCTCAGCTTTCTAGTTTCTCTAATAATTATATCTGGAAGGTGTCAGCCAAAGGGTTTCCATGTCAAAGGTGCAGTACTCAAAAGGGTTGCTCAGGAAAATATATAGGAATGTCTCCCAATAGGAAAAATGAGTTGAATGGGCATGGTGAAAAGGAAAAATATCCACAAAATTGCAATAAAGGAGGTGGTGTGGTTCAAAGTCAGAAATAGACAAGAAACCAAATCTGCAAGCTCTAAATCTGCACGCTTCAGTTAGCTTCACTAACTACAAATCAAACCTTCAGTCCTTCAAGATTCTCACATTATCAACAAGCTCTCAGTTGAATCCTCATACTGGATGCTTTGACCCCAGCATTATTTCCTTTTTCTTTGTGGCATTTTTTTTCTTTGACTTCCATAGGGTATTCCATATGAAGCAGAAAAGTATGACTCTCCCAGAATGTCTAAGTAGGAAAGAGATATAGGTGTCACCACAACCAAGAAGCTTGGGTTCAGCTCTTGGTCAGGAAGAAGGACCCCTAGCATACCTGAGTTGTAGGGGGATTTGGTTTGAGGCAGGCCAATTGCTTATACTTGAGCTGGTAGTGAATAGGCCTGCAGGCATTTGGATTGAAAATAATTTAGTTCTTAGGGTAATATCAATGGGGAATGCTCAACTCAAAGTTGTTTATTTTTTCAAAGGCATCAGTCATAGAATGATGAAATAGGAAGAAAGGATCAAAAGTGCAAGAGGGCCATGTCTACTTGAGATTCTAAGATCTGAAAGCAAGTTAAAAAATAAAGGCACTAATGATGCAGCTGAGAATAAAATGGAAGGACAAACTTCTTTGGATATATTTTTCACAGCTTCTGAGAGAGACAGAGCCATAGCTTGAAATTCTGGTACCTAGGGCAAATCACTCCAGTATCTTTTCCAAGAAAACTGCAAATGAGTTCACAAAGAGTCAGAGAAGACTGAAAAAAACTGACTGAATAAATGCACTAGCCACGGTTCTAGATTCTAGAAATACAAGAAGTTTATGATAGAAGAAAGATGATCTTTAAACAAATAAATATAATGCAAAGTTAAGGACAACACAAATAAAGGATTTTAAGGCAGTGCAGTGGATAGAATTCTGGGCCTCAAGTCAGGAAAACCTGGGTTCAAATCCAGTGTCAGACATTTACTGACTGTGTCACATTCAGCAAATCTGTTTGATTCAATTTTCTCAAAAGTAAAGCACTAATAATGATAGTATCTACTTTGTAGGATTGTTTTGAGGATCTAATCTAATATTATGGAGCATAGGTACTTAATAAATGGTATTATTTGGTATTATTATTAGTACATCCAGATGAGAATATCAGTGTGGCTTCATAGAAAGAGTGACATTTGAATCAAACCTTAAAGTAGAGTAGAATTTCAGGACCTGAATATGAATGAACTCAGCATTTCAAAGGGCAGAAAGAGATTCATCTGGTTGAAGGCACATAGTTGGCAAAATGTAGAAAGTACTTTAAGATTCAGAAATAGGTTCATTATGCCTGGACCATGAGATAAATGAAGGACAATAGCCTAAGAGAAAGTTAAAAATACTAGATAGAGGATAGGGGAGTGGGCAATGGGGAGTGGAGAGAAGGGAGGAGCTCTTAAGTGCCAACCTAAACAGGGTATTATTGTTAATTGTCATTTTTATTCTGGTGACAATGATGAGTTCAAATTCTATCTCAGGCTTTAATAGCTTTGTAATAGCGGGGCAAGTTAAACTCTATTTACCTCAGTTTCTGGATCTGTAAAATGGGAATAATAATATCATCTACCTCTTAGGCTGTTATGAGGATCAAATACGATGAAGATGTGAAGTGTTGTACTTACTATGTACTAGTACATAGTAAGCCATTTCTTTCTCAGCTCATTTTACAGATGAGGAAACTAAGGCAAACAGGGTTAACTTTGTAAATGCTAATTATTATTATTATTATTATTATTATTATTATGAATCTGACAATAATTTTTAAGATGGATTAGAGAAGGGAGAGGGCAGAGAGACCACTTAGCAGGTCTCTATAATAATCCAAGTTAATACAACAAGACCCTAAACATGAGTGCTTGCCCAGGGATTATCAAGAACCAAGGAAGGAGCAGAATTTCTTTGGAGTTCAAGGTTTTTAAGCAATGATTATATGACCACATGTTGTGTATGTTGCCCCAAGGATCATTTTTTAGATATGAGTTGAACTAGATATGCTCTAAGGGTCCTTACAAGTCCAAAAATCCTAGACTTCTGGAATCTGTGACCCTGAGAAAGCTTCCTGCCCATTGATAGAATTCAAATATAAATTCACAGTACCTGAGTCTCCATGCCTGCTTCTACTTTCTTTTAGATGAATCCAAAAATAGACAGCTAAATAAAAAGCTGAAAATGTTCCTGTCACATCTGCAACCCAAAGTGTTAGAAAAAAGGAGAAATCAAGAAAGGCAGCAGAAGATTGAATGTAAAACAATTACTAATAAAACAAGGAAGGTCAAATGGGTCTAGCCATATTCTCAATACTACTTTGGGAAAGAACAAGTGCTATTAATATATGGATTCTTCTGATAGAACACAAAAGAGAAGATCAATTCTTTTTTTCCACCATTGAAAAAAATTATAACATATTGATATAATCATAGAACCGCAATTTTCAGATTCTCAAGAAGTAATATTTGTTAACTCCTAACATCCATTTTCTATGTCTTACCAAAAGAGGAGGTTTTGGATTGGTGAATCAAATTTACAACATTTGCAGGGCTGTACAACAACTCAGGAATCAATCTTTAAATGTGCTTCTTGTACATATTCCCAAGTGTAGTTATCTATTATGGCTAATAAAATAGTGCCCTGGAAAGGCTTCAGATTTCAGTTGATAAAACAGAAAGAACAAATTCTGAGCACTCATAAACTGATTCTGCCTGATTCACTAAGAATCTTAGAGAATAACAAAGCAATGGATTGAGGAATCCCAGTAAGCCTCAGTCTGTATCATCTGAAAAATCATCAGAGACTTTTCAGCAACAGTGATTGTATGCCATCCTTGGATCTCTAATCCCCTAAAAAAAGGCAGAAATGCAATTTACAGCAGTTCCATGGGTGTTAATAAAACGATTGTCATCTTACTGGACAACTTAAAATAAAAGTGTTATTGAAAGCCTGTCTTAACTGAATGTGCATAGCCCATTTGAATAGTTCCAGTTCCCACAGAGACAATTGTATTTGATGACTGTCACCAAAGATGTTACCTGGGATTTTTCATAGTTAGAAATTCTCAGTTTCAAACTTTCCATATATGAAGCTCCAGACTAAACATATGTATGTCATTGGTTAAAGAAGGACTATGGGATCATAGATTTAGAAAAAGGAGGAAACTTAGAGATCATTTAGTCCAGTCCAGATCCTTCATTTTTGCAAAAGGGGAAGCAGAGGTTCAGAGAGTTGGGTTAATTACTTGTCCAAAGTCACTCCAGGAATTTTAAATAGCAGAGATAAGATTCAAACTCAGTTCTTCTCACTCCAAATCCAATGTTCTCTCCACTACAGCAATGCTTATTCCAATAAGCATCATGGAAAAATTAATAAAAAAATTGAATTAGAGACCTGTTTGCATGGCTGTTGTCCTCTTTGATTGAACTAAAGTCTTCTTTTCTTATTATGATCATTACTACTCATCAAGGGATAGCATTTGACTTTATAATTATCTTAATTTTAACATTTTGTTGGTGAGGCAGGGTGATTCATTGGGGGAAAATGTTGCAACTAGATTGAGACAAGTTCAAGGTATGATTTCTGTACTTAACTATCTGTATAACTTTGGGCAGACACATTTTTCAGCACCATGTTCTTGTCTATAAAATGTGAATAGGATTGATTCACAAGATTGGAAGGAAATCCTTTGATAAACCTTAAAGCAACATTCCAGGAATATTGATCATATTCCAATTATGATTGGCATTCTGTACTAGGGGATGAGAGTTAGAAAGAAAAATCAGACAAGATATCTGCTCTTAAAGATTGTATCAGGGATAATAAGATATGGACTTAGAGATAAAGCCTGGATTTGTGATTTCATTTGGGGAGGGAACTTTCAGGTGAAGAAACTCCTGCCACTTGATGATATAGTGGATAGAGCACTGGGCTTGGAGTCAAAAAGACCTAAATTCAAATCCAGCCTCAGATACTTGCTAGCCAGATGACCCTGGGCAAGTCACTTAAATACTATTTGCCTCAATTTCTTCATCTGAGAAATAATAATAATAATAATGCCTATGTCTCAGGGTTATTGTGAGGATCAAATGAGATGATTTAGAATGGGTTGTGCTGGAACATAGCAAACACTATATAAATGTTAACTATTCATAGAGGTCAACATCTTCTCAACTTGGAGAATTGACTAGATCACTAAAAGATTAAGTGACTTTCCCAAGCTCACATAGTCAATAAGTATCAAAGACAGGATTTGAACCCAGGTCTTCCTGGTTCCAAAGCTAGATCTCTAACTCCTATTCTATCCTACCTATTTAGTCAAGTAACTATAGTCTAAATTAGGACATAACAAAAGCATTAACAACATATTATAAATTCCAGGTAAGGGAGAGTTTTCTGTCAGCTAGAGAATGAAGGAAGGCTTACTGAAGGATGTAACCTTTAAATTGGGCCTTGAAAATTGGTTAGAATTTTGAGAAGCAGAGATGGAGGGAACAGAGAAGGAGGGAAATAAATACCTTTCAGGTGTCAGGGACAAAAGACCTCTGTGTATTCAGTACATTGTATTCAAGGAACAGTCAATAGTTCAAATGTTTAAGTAATAAATATAGAATATATGAAGGGTAATATAAAAGACATATACTTGAATACTGGGAAAAAATTAAGGTAGCTTGGAATCAAATTATAGAGTGAATTGACTGTCATCCTATGAGATTTGAACTTTCTTCAGTAGGCCATGCAGAGCCTATGGAATGACATTGAAATGGTCAATGGAATGGCATTATCAAATTGGCATTAGAAAGATTTATTTGGCAGTGGTGTGGAGGATAAAAAGGTTCCAATAATGACTACAGGAAAGAAAACAGACATAAATAGATGTGTGTATACTGTGTTTGTGTGAGTGTATGTGAGTATGTGAATAGATCTAGACAGATAAATATAGATAGTTCTAAGATACCTCTAAATTTTTTCCAATATTATATATGTATGCATATATATAAGCATTCTAATATCATCTATCATATATCTAATTAGATATTCTAATATCTGATGTCATTTATACAGATATAGGCATGCAGACATATATAAACAATATGTCTACAATATATACACATAATTTTCTATTTATAGTTTATAAACTGAAGAGCAACTTAGATCAAATAGCAAAAATTAAATAGAAAAGACGATATGTGAAATATATCAGACCTTCTCAGGTTCTCAGTCCTTAGAGTAACTTAGATATCCATGCTAATTCCCCAGAAAGGAAGAAGCCTCATGTCAGTTGCTGTGAACTTGCAATTCTGTTATAGAAATGATTGAAATCTGTCCCATGTTAATGAGGGAAGTTTACTTATTTAGGGATTGAAACTAGTGACAAGGAAAATAAAATTTAGCCATAGCTATGACTGAACAGCTTTGGGTTATAAAATGTGAGTCTTTGTGGGGCAGGAAGCAGGTCAAGCAAAGCACCATGGAGAGATTTTGGAGGCAGGATATTTGGGTACAAATCTCAGTCTTGTAGTCTGGCTCTTCCACTTAGGAACTGGGAAACATTCTATACAACTTTGGGGCCACATTTCCCACTGAGAAGTAATCTAATCCCCATATAAGAATTTGGTGATTAGATTACTTCTAACAACATTTTGGGCTGGCATAGCAGATAGGGGACTGAATTTAGGAATATTCATCTTCCAGAGTTCGAATCTGACCTAAGATACTTACTAGCTGCATGACCCTGGACAAGTCACATAACCAGATTTACTTCACTTCCTCACCTGTAAAAATGAGCAGGAAAAGAAAAAGGCAAATCACTCCACTATCTTTGCTAAGAAAATTCCAAATGGGATCATGGAAAGGAGAGTCAGACACATAAGATATGACGCAACAACAACAAAGTCATTTTTAGCTCTAAATTTACATTAAGACTTAAAAGGTTAAGAAAGTTGAAAAACAAAGGGAAAGAGTGATGTGGGCAAAGCAAAAAGAAAAGACAATGAACTTGCTGAGGGTCCCAGAGCCAGAAAGTTTAAGAGGTGGGATTTGAAGGCAGGTCTTGATTCTAAGTCCAACTTTCTATCCGCCACACCCAGCAAAGAAACTTGGCTAAAAACACACCCAAAAATCATTTTAAAGAGTAAAAGGAACTAGTCATAAGACAAAGTGTTAGCTCTCAATTTTCTCTCTGATGGGTGTGTTCTTTCACATTCCTCCGGCTGTTCTGACCAGGAGTCTTAGTGGGGATCCAGTTGCCTTTCTTGAATCAAAAGACTAGCGGCCTGTGTGGAAAGGAAGAATACCCATTTTACATGCATGAAGAAGTCTAATAAATCTATAAGAGAAAAGCAGCCAGCAAACCGTGATCAAACTTAAGGACTGAACACGTCCCACCAAGAGTCAGCCAGAAAAAGATACAGCAATAGGAGTGTCTCATCTCCTTCCAACATCAATTGCTACTCTCCCCTTGAGTGCCTGAGGGTTCAACAGGGAGCAGCAAGTTGAGAAGCCATTCTTCATATAAATTAAATGGGGAAGGAAGCCTAATCCCTACACTCCTGGCCTCCAAAGTCAATAGCATCAAGGTGATTAAATAATTGAACTGTCTCACCTTGCCCAGTCAAGCTAGATTCCAACAAGGATAATTAATCTTCACAGTGCCTGTTATTCCCTGCCCTGGGTAGACTTCTGCTCCTTTGAAAAGTTGAATGTCTGAACCCTCCTTATTGCCTACAAGGGAGGGAAGGGAATGAAAGAGGAAACTTGCAGTTCCTTGCAACAGAGCTTTAAGAAACAAGAGACCCCAAATTTCATATCCTTGAAAGAAAAATCAAGAGAGATGATTCTCCCATTCAAGGTATGAAGGCAATTGTGTCCTACACATTTTGTTTTTGGAGCTACTCTTGGATATGGGATAGAAAAACTATCATTCTAGTACTGAGTGTCAGGACCCTTAAGTTTGCAGGACATAGAAACAAAGGCATCAATGGAAGATAGAGTGACCTGATTTCAGTCACATAATTAAAACACCAAAGGAGAGAAAAAGTGATCAGAAGGCCTTCAATGCCTTGTAAGTCCTTGGACTCTTTATTCTCAAGATTCTAAGCAATAAATCAATCAACAAGCATTTATTAAGGGCCTTCCATGTGCTATACATAGGGAATAAAAAGATCAACAAAATCAATGAAAATATAGGCAATTTAATTTCAAAGATATTGGGAGGGCTTCCTCAAGAATCCCTTTCCTTAAATATTTAATATGTTCAGACACTACAGCAAATGATTGTTTAACCCATGTAAATATGAGTGTATATAGGAGGATCACTATAATGCTAGCAGGAGGTAGCATGAGATTCTGGAAGGAATGTTAAATTTGACTTCAAAAGTAGGAATTATTCATTGTTGTTCAGATGTTTTTCAATCATATCTGACTCTTTGAGACCCCATCTGGGTTTTCTTGCAGAGATACAGCAGTGGTTTGTCATTTCTTTTTCCAGTTCATTTGACAGATGAGGACACTGAGGCAAAAGGGATTAAGTGACTTGCCCAGAATCACAGTAAGTATCAGATGACTTCAAGTTCTGCATTCTATCCATGTGTCACCTAACTACCCAAAGGTAAAGTAGATGGACACAAATCCTTGCTCTGCTGCTTACTACTTTTCCCCCTTTTTCTCAACTGACTAACATGAGGATTTCACATCTGGAAATGTGAAATATGGGAAACATGTTATTTCTAGCTCTAAATAGATGATATTATGAAACTATATGTTTATCTAGATATTCACATATATGAATAGAGGACCGTATGTACCAGGTCTAATTTTCTACCATTAGTGAGTTCTGTGACTTTTGGGTAAGTCATTAAACCTCTTGGTACTTCAGTTTCCACCTCCAGAGCAATGAAGTTGTTGGTCTCATTGAGAGTGGGAAGAGAGTTAGGATTAGGATTGCTAAGAATTGTTTCTCCTCCCTCCAGTTGGTAAAAAATCACAAAATTAAAAGGTGATAATATGTTCTTTTTTAAGTGTGAAAGTTATGTTTACACATGTTAGCTTTGAGGAAATACAAAGTTCTTTTTGATGGAATCAGAAAATAAGCAGTTATTAGTTGACCAAGGACTCTAGTGGACTTTTAAAAACAAACAACAAAATGACAATTCTAGGGATGAACAGACACAGGCAAGCTAGGGGAGAACAGCTTTGTGGAGTATGATCCTTGAATATACATCAAAAGGCATCAGGACTAGGTAAAGGAACAACCAGGAAGGAAGAGAAAGAAATTTCCTCTCTCAGTGGTCATGGATTCTTGAAGGGAAGCAACTGAGAAGGAGATATTACATTCAGGAACAGAGAAAGAATTGGTATAAGTGGTTTCAAGGAACAGGATCACTGGTGCCAAAGCTGAAAGTCAACTGTGAATCCAAAGAATTAGACCTGGCTATCAGTAGTTGAGCATCAGATAGGATATTCAAGGAGCCCCTCCAAACAGCCCTTCAAAAATCTGTACCAAGGGGAATATAAAAGTAGAAAGATAGCATGAGAAGAAAAACCACAATGAGGCTCCATCCACATACATGAGATGCTTTAGTCATAAGGGATCCCTACCTATTTGCCGCACTAACAGCTCATTCCATGAATATGCTGGTTCTTACTGCTAGTGCTCTGCATATTTTTGAGAGTATTCCCCTTCTCCCTCCAACTTAGAGAAATATTTTGTAGCTACAGTTCTTCTATATATCTCAGTAAATGCCTTTGCTTTGAGATAATTGGGACTTTTGGTAGACTATTAAAGGTCAAAAGGCAACTTGTGAATTCTAGTTTCAGAAAATAGACCTAGAGATTGCCCTTTAACCCTGAACAGCAATTTCCATCCCACAGAGGGCCCAATCTAAGATTGTGAATTGGGGAAATAGCTCCTAGAGAGGATACTGCAGTGAAAGTCTAGGACTCAGAGCTGCAAGAGCACTCAGAAACCATCTAGAGCAGTCCCATCATTGAGCATGAAGAAACTGTGCTCCAATGCCCTAACAAGGTTATCTAAGCAGTAAGCAGAAAAGCAGGTCAATTTGAAACAGAGTCCCTGAACCATGGAAGTCCCCAGAACCTAAGCCAAACCTCCTTTCCCACCATTCCATTACACTTCCCTAATGGTTGCTAAGGTCTTTTCCAGCTCAAATGATACATGTGGTTCACTTACTGAGGTGGATAACTCTTTTTAAAACCCCATAACTGTTTCCAATTGTGAACACCTTATTAACCCTAGACAAGGAAGAAAAAGTACCTCTTTATTTCCAGAAACCCTGGACATCCCAAGTCATTGGCCCAAGTCATCCTTGCCCAATTGGACATCCAGACTCACCACCAGCTGCCAATCTTGCCCTTTCTGTGAGAGAAGCAGAAAGGAAGGAGCTATCGAATAGTAACAAAAGCACTGAAAGATGAGATGGAAGAGGCAAATTCAAAGTGGGGAAAATAAAAAATAATCATACTACATCACCAACCACCCCTAACTGCGTATTAATGGACCGATAAAGTATGCCCTGGAGAATCTTAATACTACAATATTAAAACTCTGAGCTCCAAGAGAAGCAAAGATGGCACATTATAACAGAAAGAGTTTGGGTTCTATGTTGTGGGTTTTCTGGATCTTGATAATATTCTGATTTTTAGCTTTGCTCCCTGTTCTCATTTTCCATTAAAGGGCTGAGTAGTGAACTGAGCGGCTTCTCCAACCAAAGAGCAATGCTGCCCCCTACAGACCTCATGGAGGAAGTTCCCTTCGGAAAAACTTTTTCTGAGCTGAGATCTGAGCTGTCTTCTCTTGCCTGCAGTTCCTGTCTGAGTTTCCTTTTGCTTTATGGGCATCCTACAAAGTGAGATTCTTTCATCCTCAAGGCTTATCTGTTTAAACTGATGTGTTTTCTGACTCAGATGCTAATCAACATACACTATGTCCTCAAATATGAACTGAGTGATAATTGTCCCCATTTCCTTTCCTCTCCTCCCCCCACCCGAAACACTTCTCTCTCTCTCTCAATTAACTCAACTTATACATTAAGTTGCTTCCCCTAGGGGAGCCCAGAAATCAGACCTGTTTTGTGTAACCTTTAGAATCCTGATTGGAATTCTCACCGGAAAGGCATTTACTGAAAAGCCAGGCTGAAGGAAATCAATGAGAGTGGGTCTGACAGACATTCAACTCCCAGACAAATGTATTTGATTTTAGATCATCCTTCAATCTTTTCCATGGGAATAAACCTTCTACCGACACTTCTGAAAATAACAATGCTAGGTATATGCTGTATTATCAGCAAGTCCCCTTTCTGAAATGTATTCCAAAAAAAAACTGGCTGCTGGCTGGGGGTGGGGTGGGATGGGGGTAGGGAATGGTTTAATATGGGAAAATGTATCTGTATGTATGTATGTGTGTAACATGGAGATGACTTAGCCTGTCCATCTGGCTGATTATCTATCATCCAGTTCCAACATATAATCTATAAAGGGTTTTTGGTTTCCATTAAGAAAGCTTTTTGATTCAAGAACTATAATACTGCAGTGAGTTTTTTAAAGCAAAAATCATGCCTATTTTTTTATTCTTTCTTAATTTTCCAAAAGAAGTTTAAGTATACCCTTGAAGAACATGAGATACTTTCAAGCTTACGGATGTTGGGAATGACAAATCCAAATCTTAAATGGGACAATGACTTTTGAAATTATCAATCAGTTAATCAACAAAATATTTATTAAGACTTGGTTTTGGTGGCATAGTGGATAGAGCACCGGTCCCGAGTCAGGAGTACCTGAGTTCAAATCTACATCAGACACTTAATAATTACCTAGCTGTGCGGCCTTGGGCAAGCCACTTAACCCCATTTGCCTTGCAAAAAAAAACCTAAAAAAAAAAAGAGTTGATTATGAATCAAATACTATACTAGGAACTAGGTATTCAAAGACAAAAATAAAATAGTCCTTGCCCTCAAGGAATTTAGATTCTACAGGGGGAGATAGCATGTCATATTTTTACTACATATAAAATAAAAGTGGGTTAAATAAGCAGAACACTAATATCTGGAGAAATGGAGAAAGGAGTCACATAAAAAAAATTTTAGCTGGGTTTTGGAAGAGGGGAAAAAGTGATTCTATGAGGCAGAGATGAATAGTAAATAAGTTCCAGGCATGAGAGAGAAAGACTTGCAAAAACAAAATTGGGAGATGAAATATCTTAGGTGAGAAAGAACAAGGACTACCCTAGCAGGACAAGAAGAGGGCAGTGGTGGGGCGCTAAGTGGTGCAGTGGAAAGAGCACCGGCCCTGGAGTCAGGAGTATCTGAGTTCAAATCCGGCCTCAGACACTTAATAATTACCTAGCTGTGTGGCCTTGGGCAAGCCACTTAATCCCATTGCCTTTCAAAAAAAAAAAAGAAGAAGAAGAAGAAGAGGGCAGTGGAAAATAAGACCAGATGGCTAGGCTGAGGCCTGAATTGGCAAACAAAGGAGTTCTCCAACTTTCATGATGCTTTTCATACCCAAGTTAGCCCTAGAATTCCTAACTACCTTCAAGTTTCTATTCCAGTACCATTCCCTTCTCACAATTCTGTATTTACTCAATAGTACAAAGCAGAATGTAAGCCCTGTTCTAAGAATCTAAGTTGCTTTTCAGGAACTCTTAGTTTTACTTTTGTATCCCCAGCACTCAGTTCAATGTCTGACACATTGCAAGCATTGGATAAATCGCTGTTAAATGAATGGATGTTTTTGAAAAGTCCCATTTTCCCAAAAGCACTGTCTACATCACAGAATGTGTGCCTTGTGCTGTAGATAGGGCATCAGCTCTGGAGTCCAAAGGACCTGTGTTCAAATCAAGTGGCAGACACTTTACTAGCTGTGTGACCTTAGACAAGTCACTTAACCTTAATTGCCTCCAAAAAAACAAATAAGGGTTACCTAAAACAGACCTTATTTCTGACCTCCCCAGAGGAAGCAGCTTAATGTATAAGTTGAATTAATGGGGAAGATCACCTAATCCAACATTCTGTTTTGAATAAGGAACATGAATCTCTGAGAGGTGACTTGTCTCATGGAATATAAATGGCAGAGCTGCAATTCAATATCAGGTCCCCTAACCAAAGAGTCAAGCTTTTCCCTCTACACAAGGCTGCTATTAATAGATAACCCCAGAAACCTTTCTCCCTTCTTTCATAACTAGGAGAAACAAAACTTAGAAACTTAAACCTTGCAAGCAACCATTATGACACTAGTTTTCATCCCTCCCTTATCCTCAGGAAGTGTTCATCTGCTCCCTCCTCCTCAAGTTCTTTTCCTCTGAATTTTTCCATCATCCTGTAGCCATTTCTGAGTTTGACCTACTCCAGGTGGCTGTTTGAGTTGAGCTTGCTGTGGTCCCTTTGCCAGTCCATTTCAGGTTCCCAGTTGCATTCTTTGTAAGCAAAGGAATGAAAATCATTTCCAGTATTCAGGATTTGCATCTCACAATTTCTCCTTTATTACCTGATTGAACCCTCAAGTAGTGAGAGTCTTAGAATTCTTCCAAAGATAAATAGCACCCCAATACAAAGAGACAATCCATTGGAATTTACATTTACATTTACAAACTGTATCCCATATAGAAGAGTGGAAGAAAGAGTGGATCCCCTAAGATATCATACATAGGAAAAAATGTATATATACATATATATAGTCTTCAGATTCAGTTCCTTAAGCTCAACATTTTCCAAAGAAACCAATCTAGAAAGACTGTGATACAAGGTTGACTTAAAGAGAAATCTAGAAATCCATCTCAACCAAAAAGATGATCACTGTTGTCCAACACAAAGTCAACTTTGGAGTCAGGAAGATCTAGATTCAAGTTCTGACTCTGATACACTCTAGCCCTATTGCCATGACAATTCAATTAACTTCTCATTGACTTTGGCAAAGCCTCTTTGAGTTACAGATGAGTTGGATAATATGATCAGGAAGATAATTCACCCCCAAAAGGGAAAACATCTATATATGGACAGGTTTTAAAAAACAAGGTCTTGGGACATGACAAGTTCATCCTGGAGTAGATATCTAACATTATAGAATAAACTTGACAGGTTTCTATTACTAATAATAGAATGTAAGCCCTTGAGGGCAGGAACTATTTTGTTAGTACCTTGCCTTGTATCTAGTAGGCATGTAATAACTGTTGTTGAATTGAATTAAACTATTAGAATTTTGACATCCATATCACTCAAGGTCAACGCAGAGGCATCTTTGCACAACTGTCAGTCAAGTCAATGATGCTTCAGACTATCTGTGTTTCCTACAGAAGGATTTGAGCTCTCATGTCTTTGTCTATTTGTGGTGGGAAGCAAGCTGGAATCATGGTGGTAATTTGTCCACAGAGTATTTCTTCTTAACTACCAAACGCACATCTGAACCCAAGCAACCTCCCTGGTGCAGCATTTTTTGTTTGTTGTTCTTCCAAAATTTGAGAGCCTCTCTTAGTTATCCTTCTTGGGTTTTCATTTGGCCCATGTGGCTTTTTAAAATCCACAGCACTTTATATAACTCCTAAATTGCTCTGTCTCTGTAGCTCTCATTTTAAACACTCTCGATTTGCCATATGACCTTTAAGAAAAGACTAGAAAGTGAAGATTTTTCTTACAGCACAAGCATGCACCTGTACACATGAAAAAAATTACAGAATAAGGACTGTGGAAGTATTCAATTACTACCTTTAACTGCTTCTATTCTAGTTTCTATTAAAAATACTGTTTTGAATATTTTAAAAAGGCAATACTTTGTGAGAATTACTTGTTAACAGTGATTTTCCCATCTTTTCTCTTGCCTTGTGCCCCCAAAAAACCTTTCTGAAGGATATTCTTTATTGCTTTCCCCAGTGCCTCCTACTACTGCCTCCACTACCACCATTCAAGTCCTCCCACAAGGCATCTATTGAAAAAGTATTGAAAGGTTAGAGGAAAAATCCTGAAGTGCCCTACCAAGCTGGATGCATTGTCAGTATAAGTTCAGGGATACACTGTATGGCTATGCTCTGGATTATCTAAAGTCTAAGAGACTCATCACTAGGTAGGCTTTAAAATGATAATCTTCTCATCCAAAGCAAAAGTCTACTGAATTATAGGATCACAGTGTTAAGCTATGTTGAACTTCAAAAGTCATCTATTCCAACCCCCTCTCATTTTAAAAATGAGGAAAAATGAGACCCAACAAGGTAAAATACCTACCCAAAGTCACACAAACAGTAACAAATACTGGATTTGAATGACGTTTCTCTTAATCCAGAGCCAGTATTCTTTTCACTGTATCATTTTGCTTTGAGTTGCATTGGGAGAGGGAGTAGCCACAGCAACAAATTCATGGATTTTGGATAATAGCAACATAATTCTGAATAATAATAACAGCTAATATTTATAAATATTTATAAAATTATCTCATCTCATTTGATCCTCACAACAATCCTGGAGTAGGTACTATTACATACATTCTACAAATGAGGAAACTGAGTTTGAGAAAGACTGCATGACTGGTCCAAATTACACAACTACAAATATATGAGGCAGGATTCAAATTCAAGGTCTTCCTGAGGTTAGGTCCAAAATTCAGTTCACTGAGTTACCTAGTTCACCACTGTAGCCTCAGAAATAAATATAGTCCTCTCCACTCTGTTTTGAAAATATTATCATTAGAGTAACTAGCAGTTATGTATCAAAAATATTATTTATCTAAACATATCTTAGTGCTATTGTTTTGTCTTCTTGTTCTAAGAGGAGCAGTGACATCATAAAATGATATCTTGGTTTGCAAGTGAATTGGACTTAAATGAAACAAAGCTAGGCAAAGTCATCAACCTCACTCTTTCCACCAGAATCAACAAAATATAGAAATAAGACAAAAGTCAAAATAACTGGTGATGTCCTAGGATGCAGCAATGGATGCTTTTTCTAATTTTCTAAATTAATTTTCTAAATGGGTTTTTGCCAGGGCTCAATTTCATTGAGGTATACATATACATATATATATAATATATATATATACATATATATATATATATATATATACATATATATATATATATATATATATATATATAGAGAGAGAGAGAGAGAGAGAGAGAGAGAGAGAGAGAGAGAGAGAAAGTATGAGTAAGTGAGACTTGGGGGGGGTTCCCTGTAATTGTTCTTAAAAATTCTTTGTATCAATTTGTACACTTTATATCACTTCCTATTTACATATTGTATCACTTATTTGAATATAAGAGCCCTGAGGACAAAGGCTACTTTTCTTCTAGTTTTTAAATGTCTTTGTTGTTGTTTTTCACTACAGTAACTTGTAATGTAGTAGTAATTTGATAAATAGTCATTAAACTGAATTGAACTGAAGGCTATCTAATAAAGGAAAAAATCTTAGAAATGAAAAATTAATAAGTTCTTAAAAGTACAATGAAAATGGATTGAGAGATTGATAGTATAGGAGAAAGAAAAGTGTGCGATTTAGAATAGCAGCTGTTCTAATTTTTGAAACTTTCCATCCTCCACACCATTCAACAAACAGTAGGCAGCCGACCTTGTGATAAGAATTAAAATGAGGATTTTAGTCCAACCATTCTGAGCTGCTTAATCCAAATGAACAGTTCTCAAAGTGTGAGCTAGGGACCTCTGGGGGTCTCAGAGGCATTTTTCAGGACATCTTTAAGGTCAAAACTATTTTCATAAAGATAAATTTTCTTTTTAATTTGGTAAATATCAATAGATATTGTCCATATAAAAAACTGAGGTAAGGGGAAGAGTGCTTAATCTTTTTAAGGATACAAAGAGGTCCTGAACCCCAAAAGTTTAAGAAAGGCTAACCTAGAGCAGAGGTTACTGGGGTTTTTTTGTTTCTTGGATCCCTTGACAGACTGTTAAAGCTTATGAATCCTTTCTTAGAATAATATTTTTAAATTAAATAAATTAAAGTGATAGAATTACAAAGAAAATCAATGATATTGAATTCATTCATCAAATCATAGACTTCAAGTTAAGAATCCTTATTCCAGATAAATCAGATGGCAAGCATTCTGAGAGCAGAGTTTTACCTTTCTTTGTATCCTCATCATTTAGCTGACTATCTAGCACTTAATAAATGCTCATTGTTACAAAAATAAATAAATAAATGTTCATTGTTGATCTATCTTGTGGTAAAATAATGTGGTATGTAAAGCATTAGTATTGTAGTCAAGAGGACATTGGTTCAAATCACTTCAAATATTTAATAATTGTATGACCCTGAGAAAATCATTCATTCATTTCTTGGATAAGAGACAAATAGTCATAGTCAGATACAGATTGCAGAGAAAGACACACAGAGAGATATAGAAACAGAGACCTAATATTGCTTCTACCACTAAGCTATGTGAAATGGGATAAATCATCACTTCTATGAGATCTCAGGTCCCTCATTTGTAATATGAAGGGATTAGAATAGATGTCTAAGGCTCTTTTCAGCTTTCCAATGCTGCAATGTTACACTGTGATTGACAGCAGTATCAGGGACCTTTTTCTTTCATTGTCAAGGTCCTAGGAAACCCCATTGCCCTTGCCAGTATCTAAGCAGCTGTCCTGAAATTAGGAGTATAGAAACACTCCAACTATTGTAGTATAATTCAGGCTGCTCTAAACCTTACTGAAATGTCTGTCCAGAAAGGTTTGCTTCCAATATTTTAAATTTCTCTACCAAGAGAGGCCCTTAAGATTAAGTGTAGTTTGAGATGTGGCCAGGAGTGTGGAGGATTTTAGGAGGGGAGGGAAGTTGGGAAATAAAGGGGAAGCTAGAGACACACTTATGTAATCAGACAAACAAATCATCCATCTTTCTGGCTCAGCTAAGCAACTAGCAACGAGATAGAGTTCAAAATAGCCTTCTGTCCTGCACGGCCAGCCAAGAGGCGGCACAGGCGCTTTGTCAGGGAGAGAAGGGAATAGATAAATTCCTTGCTGCTATCTGAACAATAAGTACAGAAGACGATGCAGTGTCAGTCTCATTAGGAATAATAGAGAGAAATTGCTTACAATAATCTCTAATGGATTGCCAGTTTTCTGAAGAGGGGACTCAGCAATTAGGTTTTTTTTTTTTCATTTTTAAACAAATGTAAAAAGTGATAATAATATTCTGGGGTGATGCTTTAATCTACCCCCCATCACCTTTCATTTTAAATCCAAAAAACCAGTACCCAGATACAAATAAAGCTTTTTTACTTTTTTTCCATAATTCAGCTACTCTCCTTAGAGACAAGAAAAGGGTTCCTACCTTCCCAGTTTTTCTTTCCTTATTCCATCCTCCCTCCAGACACCTCGAAAAAATTTTTCCTCCCATTCTATTGCTTGAGCAATCCACTTCACCCTATTTGCCTCTCTTCCCTCAATAATAAAATGTAGATAAAGATAGAATCTATCTCCTAGGGCTGTTGTGATAATAGATAATATTTATAAAGCATTTCAAACATTACCTAGTACATAAGTGCTAGTTATCATCATCATCATCATCATCATCATCATCATTGTTCAACTGTTCACAACAGCATGCAATATCATTTCTGCAAGCATTTATTAAGGACCTACTATGTTCAAGGCCCTTTGGATACAAATATATTAGTAAAAACTAGCTATCACTTTCAACATGAAATAATTTGTTTATAATCTCTCAATTATATTATATAATATAATAGTCTCAGTCATTGAATAGTTGTTGATTATTTATAATGTTCAAGACTCTCAGGTAGGTACTAGACAACAACATGCTTTTCAGGAGGCGTTTGAATATTTACAATATCAGCCATGTCTGATATATGGACTTATTTTACTTGATTATACCTATTTAATGTCAAGGAAGGTAGTCTAGCTGTACCAGACTATAATCCTGGGTAGGATCAGAATAAGAGTTGACATTTCTATAGCTCTTGAAGGTTTGTAGAACACATAACACATAATTTAATCCATATAATAACCCCAGAAAGTAGGTAAGATAGGTACAATTATCTCCATGTTAGAGATGAGGTTACTAAATCTCTCAGAGATTAAATGATTTTCTGACTGACACAGGTAGTAAGAGGTTTAAATCCAACTGATCCTGCATGTAGGACTCTACCCACAATTTCATTCTGCCTCCACTTTGATTTCCTCCTCTAATAAGGAAACCATTTGTTTAGGGAAGATATTAATTCTGACTTTTACTCTTCCATTTGCTATCTTCTCTCCTCTCAAGAAAAGTATCCTTGCTTCAAGGAAAGACTAGACACTGCTCTTATAGAAGCTGTGTAAGATGATAGATGTATAGTTTTTCAAGCCAGAAGAAGAAGACTTAAAGACATCCAGCCTATCATGCTAAATTTGTAGTTTAGGAATGAGATCCAAAGATAGCAAGTGACTTACTTAAGATTACAAGATTGATCCCCCATGGAAGTTGAAAAGGTCATACTCTCTTCTCCTGGAGTAAGCTAAGTTTTATGAGGGCAAGAGCTATTTTTTTTATGGTTTTATATCCCCATAACTGCTCAATGTCTTGTATGTAACAGGCTCTTTAAAAATTATTTTGTATTATTGTGATCTTTACAAACATGAATATTTTTAATCTGCAAACAAGAAAAGTAAAATTGGATTATGTGTGTGTAATATTATATATATATATAAACATATAAACATTATTTTATAATGGTGAATCTCTAGCATCATTTGATATTATATATATATATATATATACACACACACATACACACACACACACACACACACACACACACACACACACACACACACATCTTTTCCTTCCTTTTTTGCTCTTCTCTGCCAGAACTAAATGTGTCCTTTTTGTTAAAGAGGTATAATCTGTAAACTTTGATTCCCAGCTTTCTGCTTTCCTTCTAATCTTAGTTGCATTGGATTTATTTGTGTAAAAACATTTTTGGCTTTTGCAAGGCAATGAGGTTGTGATTTGCCCAAGTTTATACAGTTAGGTAATTATAAAGTGTTTGAGAATGAATTTGAACCCAGGTTCTCCTGACTCCAGGGCTGGTGCTTTATCCACTATGCCACCTAGTTGCCCCAAAAACTTTTTTAATATAATAGAAATTAATCATTTTTCATCTCAAAAAGTGTTTGGTCATAAATTCTTCCCTTTTCCATAGATCTGACAAATAAACTATCCTTTGCTCTCTTAATTTGCTTATGGTATCACCATTTATATTGAAATCATGTACCCATTTTGACTTTATCTTGGTATATGATGTAAGATGTTGGTATATACCTAGTTTCTGCCATATTGTTTTCCAGTTTCACCAACAGTTTTTGTCAGATAGTAAATTCTTGTCTTGGAATCTGGGGGTCTTTGGGATTATCAAACCCTAGATTACTATGGTCATTTGCTACTGTGTCTTGGGCACCTAATCAATGCCACTGATTTTCCATTTTATTTCTTTAGTCACTACCAGAGAGTTTTGATGATTAACTCTTTGTAATATAGTATAATATTATATCATATCATATCATATCGTCTGGTACAGCTAGTCCACCTTCCTTGACATTAAATAGGTATAATCAAGTAAAATAAGTCTATATATCAGACATGTCTGATATTGGAAATACTCAAATGCCTCCTGAAAAGCATGTTGTTGTCTAGTACCTAGCCGAGAATCTTGAACATTATAAATAATCAACAAATATTCAATGACTGAGAGCAGTAGATGGTACAGTGAGTACAGTGTTTACCCTAAAATCAGGAGGGCACAAGTTCAATCAGTCTCAGACATTTACTAGCTTTGAGACCTTGGGCAAGTCACTTAACTGATTGTCTCACATTCAGTGCTAACACTTCATACCTGCCCACTGAACCTAGATGACTCTAGAGGAGAAAGTGAGGCTAGTGACCTAGCACTCAAATCTAATTCATGTGCATGTCATGGCATCACCTCTCTGAAGTCATGGTCTTCTTCAAGAATGAAAGACATTTAATGATTGATTGAATGAATGAATTGGAAAAGAAGTTATTTATTTTGCAGTGCAGAGTGTAGCTGATGTCCTATTCTTTAATATCTAGATTGATATTTTTTGCAAGATCATATCATAGGTATTTTAAAAGGACTATTTCTAATTTAACTAAGTAGTATAATTCAACAGAAATATATGCTCACTTCCAGTGTTTACCAGAGTCTTGCATAGAATTTAAATAGTATTGCCTATTGTTGGTGAGATCTTCCAAATGTTCTTTGGAGAAATGTTAGTGTATTAATTTCAATGAATCATCTGCCATTAAAAAGTTGCTTAATGAAATCAAGCTGTCACTACCCTACTCAAGAACCTTTCATAGTTCCCTTTTGAATCTAAACCAATCTTTTTCCAATCTAGCTCTAACTTATGGTCCCAGACAGATTTTATCTTATTATTTATCCTTATTCTATATTACAACTGAATGCTGGCTTTCTTGCTGTTCCCCCAACATTCTCTTGTGTTCCCATTGCCCATCATAATGCCTGTGATATATTAGGTATTTAATAGATGCTTTTTGAAAGAAACTGAATTTCATATCTCTGCAGTACAATATTTCTCTATTTTAAATGGCAACAGAAGGCAATTTTAAAAAGACATGGTAAGCCCATGCATGATATGTAGAAGACCCTGTGGTAGATTTGGAGGACACCCAGACATAACTAAAAACAACCCCTGCCTTCAAGGAGGTTATAATCTACTAGGGAAGATATAACTTATGAATAGGAATTTAAGTTGAAGAAAACTGAAGGAATGAGTTCTTGTAGTTCTGACCAATAAATACCACCTCTGTCTTTTGTAATTCTTGACTCTCAGGGAACTTGAATGTATTCTATTTATATATCAAAATAGCAGTATGTTACCTAGATCACTTTTGGGTAGTGACAGTATCAGTTCACATGTCTTTAGATGTTAAGTTTCCTCACAACAACCCTGTTAGGTAATACAAGGGTTATTAATCCCATTTTACAGAGGCAAAAAGAGGTTCAAGGAGGTTCAGATGACTTATCTGTGATCACAAAGGGTCAGAGTTGAAATGGAAACCCAAGTCTCTTCCACCTCCATCATTCTTTCCACTCAATCTCTTATCTATCTACTTAATACTTCCTACAATAGCAATAATAGTTAATACGTAAAGTGATTTAAGATTTGTAAAGTATTTTACATATTATGTTATTTAAGGCATCCAACAACCTAGTGTGGTGTTGGTAGATGTTATTATTTCCACAACTTTACTTTTAAGGAAACTGAGATTAAGTTAGATGCCTTAAGGATCACACAACTACTCAGTATTTGAAACAGGATTTGAACTCAGATCTATCCTAAGGCCAAGTCCAACACTCTATACATTAGACTCCCTATCTGCCTTCTAAACTTGAAGTTCATGAAGTGAAAACTATACTCTTCATTCTTTTTCTGATCCCTCCTCCAGTTCTTGGTGCCATTTCAAATTACCACCTCTACCCACTCAGCCTTATTCTTTTGCATTTATTTATCACTGCTTATATTGTACCTCACTCCCAATACAATATAAACATATTAAGATGAGGGATGACTTTCATTTTTTGTGTTTGTAACCTAAGCAACTAAGGAAGTGCCAGGAACATAGCAGTTTAAAATATGCTTATGAAATCAAATGGAACATTTAACCAAAGTGTTCTGTTTAGTACAAAGTACCCAGGTAGCATTCAACTAAGTGGCTTCTGACTCCCCAGGATTCTAATACCTTCATAAGTAGAAGACTGCCTTCTATGTTCAGAACCAACCAAATAAGCCTTCCTCCTTATCTTGTTACTTCATTTCTAGAGTATTGAATTTCATTTTTTTTTTAATTTCTCCAACCAGGATATTCATGCAAATGACTAGATAACTCTGGAATAATCTTGGAAATACAAAGTAACAAATAGATTTGTAGGTTCTTTGGTGTCATCCTTAGTGTATGACTGTGCTTTAGAAGTTACAGAACACGTGGTTAAATTCAATCAAGGAGAGAAAAGAACAGGGTTTGGCCCCTCTTTTCTGTCCCATCAGAGAGAGGCTCCATGCTCCCCTGGCTTGGGGATTATCAGGATGAACAGAAAGTTACCTTTAAAGAAGCATCTATTTACCAGTCCTTTATTTCCATTACAGGCAGCAGCAGCCAAGTCTGACACCCACAAGGACCCTTTTCAGCAAAGGATTATATATCACACCGTAGAAATACATAAAAGACAAATTATCCCTGAGATCATTCCGTCTCTGCTGACCTGCTCAAGGTTTAAAGGCAACTGCAATTAAATGTCATGGTCACAGATCTGCAAACAGCTTAGAGTGGCTGCATCCTCTTTAATCCTAGAGAATGGAACAAAAATGCATTTATTCTATGCTATAAGTCTGTTTCTGCTGGGTTCAAATAGTGCAAGTATGATTTAGATTCATAATGTTTTATGGGGGGTTTTTTGGTTCACTTCTATTAACAAGATTCTCTCTCTCTCTCTCTCTCTCTCTCTCTCTCTCTCTCTCTCTCTCTCTCTCTCTCTCTCTCTCTCTCTCTCCCCTGCCTCTCTCTTTTCTCTCTCTGTCCCTGTCTTTCTGTCTGTCTGTCTCTCTGTCTGTGTCTCTCTATGTCTCTCTCTGACCCTCTGTCTGTCTGTCCCTCTATCCCTATCTGTATGTCTGTCTGTCTGTCTCTCTCTGCCTCTTTGTCTCTGTCTCTCTGTCTTCTCTCTCTCTCTCTCTCTCTCTCTCTCTCTCTCTCTCTCTCTCTCTCTCTCTCTCTCTCTCTCTCTCTCTCCCCTTCCCTGTCCCTTCTTCTAACTTAGAGCTTAAAATTCTCATGAAAATTAAGTGTATTCCTTTACAAAATGCAATTTGGAAGAGACAGAGAGGAAAAGATGATGTGACATGCTACAAATTTACTATATTCATACATTTGCTAGAGTTTTTCCAGCTGCTAGTGACTGACTAATCTCACAGAAACAAATCAAATATTCCTTCACTCAAAGCTGATTTTCAAAAAAAAGTTTATATATATTGCACCTTCAAAAAAAAAAAGGAAAATAAAATGTTGCCATCAGGATGGGAGCACTGAATCAGTCAATGGTACCTTAGCTTCATTTATTTTCACACTTTAGAAAGAAGTCATGGGAGGACAAGAGAGAAGCTATAGATATGGAAGAAACCCACTGGTGGCTTTCCCCTGAATGACAAACAGCCTGGACCTTAAAAGAATATGATCTTAACAAAGATCCATGAGGTCCATATTCCCTCAACAAAGGAAAAGACAGTCTAAGCTTGATCAGAGAATTTATTCCCAGCCCTACCTCAGGGGTCAATTTGATGCAGGGGACAGACAGATTACATCAAAGCCAAGAAACCCAGGTTCAAGTCTTGCCTCTGACACATATGGGCTGTGTAATCTTGGGCAAGTCATTTGTAGTCTAGTCAACTTGCTAGATTTATAGATTACAGAGAAGATGCCATATTATAAAAGAGAGTTCCCCATTGCCTGGAAATTCCCTATGTTAATAAAGTCATGGTTCACATTTCTTTTCTTATAATTCAGAGGTCTAGCTTGGACAGGTGGGCTGATCAAAATATATTCCTAGGATCTAATCAAATGTCTTGCTTGCAGTCATGCACTTAGAAAAAGGTTTTAAATTCAGGTCCAGACTCCAAGGTTCCTCCTCTATCATTTTGTCAATCTGCCTTGCAAGATAAGTATTTTGTAAAAGAAAATATTAATTCACCTTAAAACATCACACCAATTTTAGTGACTCTTTTAAATATTTGAGAAGTAGTATGATATACAAGATAGAGAGTTGGTCTCAGTGTCAGGAAAACCAGACAGAATTCAAGTCCCTATTCTAGTTGATCCTTACTGTGTGCATTGGATGAGGTAATTTCCTTACCTTGGATTTTTCTATACCAGTGAAATCACAGGTCTATCCCCCATTCCCTTTTAATTATTCATTAATTGCTCCATACTTCCCAACCACCTGAGGCTCCTTTCTGTATAAAAAAAATAGCTGAGCACATGATAATATATACCTGGTGCAATAATGCCTCAATTTGGAAAGAGATGATTGGAGGATAGTCTTATCACACACATCTTATCCCAAGTAACTTCTCCCCTATGCAGGCTTGGTGGAATCATGTTCACAATATGTTTCCCCCTGGAAGTTATGTGCTGAGCACAGCAAAATTCTTTTATAATAATGCAAGGTGGGTTTTTTTCTCACTAAAAATGTACAGTTATACACACACACACACACACACACACACACACACACATAACATAACCCCAGTTGTTAACCTAGAAAGCAGGTAATAGAAAAAGGGAGAGTTTCCCTTATACACTGCAACATCCTGGCCTTCATTGATTTTTAGGGTCCTGGCTATTTGTATGTCACAGGGAAAATGCACAATGAATGAAGGGTCCCCCAAAATTAGTGTATTAAAACCTTTCCCCTATTTTCTTGATTCATATTGGTTCCCATGGTAACAAAACCCATCAACCAATCACACTCTCCTCTCTTTCTTTCTCTCAAGTAAATAATATTTTCCACAGGGAAAGAAGAGTTAATTGCACATTTGTCCACTCTGATAAATAAAAAATGTCTCCAGCATCTCCAATATAATCTTCACTTTTTTTGCCTGCTTTTTCTCCTCCCCAAAGGTGAATTGACAATCTCTAGAAGTGAGCTCTGATAAAAGGAGATGAATGGTTATTAGACAAACTGAGCAAGGGCTTCAGTGGAAAAGGAAGAGAAATTTGGCAGTGGTAGACTAAATTTAAACTGTGGTGCTCCTTCCTGAACTAGAGAGAAATAATAACAACCCTCCTCCTGGCTAGAATAAGAAATTTCACTCTCACTCCCTACTTCCCAACACAGTAGATTCTCTTCTTTCCTAAAAGTATCCCTCCCTCAGCCCCAGTAATCCTCCTCAATAACCCCTTGTCAAATGCCATAAAGGGAGCACATAGTCCCAAGTCAATTCCATCCTTCCTCCCCAATCCCTTCTCTTCCACAAATTAGTTCAACAACTATGGATTAAGTGTTTCCAAACTATGATATGAAGTATCTATAGCTTGGATAGACATTGCAAATGAATGGTAAGTTGACTCCAGAATTAAACAGAAGAATGAGAATGAGTTGCATTTTTTGCAACCCAGCTTTAGTATCTAAATATTGTTTGAGAGATTGTAGCTCCACTGTAAAGAACCTGAACTGATCCCTCAGATGACAGTATTTTTAATGTCAATAGTTTATAAGTGATAATTATATAACTACAAGATGTAAATAAAACAGGCTATCAAGGGAATGGAAAATGGAAAAAGGTCGTGTTCTGAGAACAAGGACACGACAATAGACACCCTGTGTGCTCCACTGATATCCTTGATGCTGGCAAAAGAAAGTGAGGTAGGTGGGAATTCAGAACACTATGATGAAGTCAAAAAAGCATATCATATGGGCATCCATGAACCAGCTACAATCTTCATTATGGAAAAGATACACAATGTTGGGTTCACAGTTTAGTTGAGTTTTTTAGTATATGCAAAACACTTCTTTTCCTGAAAGTCAGTTGGGTTTTTCGATCAGTTGTTGAAAACTGACTCTCAATTATCTATCCTCTAGAATTCAGAATTAGGCTTTGGAACACCTTCAATTCAAGTCCTAGAACCTGGGACTTTCCCTCAGTCCCCCATGATGGTGAAATAGAAGGGGCCAAATGCATCTTGCATCTTCCATTATAAAATCAGACTCAGACCCTTTGAGACTATTCCCTTGAGACCCGGCTAGCAATGAAAAGCTTCCAGTTGGGATCACAGTTACTTGAAATGTTTCTAACCAGTCCTGTCTCTCATCTCTTTAACTTAAAAACAATATATAAATTTAAAGGCTATAATATTCAGACCAAATTCTTGCCTAGAAAATATTCAACTGACTCATTTGATTGTTGCATCTATATAGCTTCTTCTGTACTGATGACGTTATCCTTTGAAGCTCTGAATGCTACTCTGACTTAAGTTGCCTGAGCACCTCTATGTTGATCTGTAGCCCTTCTCTAACTTCCATTTCATAATACAAACCTCTAATGCTTTGAACCTCTGCCTTAATCTTTCTTGAAAATCCCCAGTATCTTTCTTGCTGTGATAACAGAGGTAGAAAACAATTCTTACAGATCTCATTGAGATCCATATTCTTCCCTCAAAAACACCTAAGCTTTTCCTACATCAGGTAACCCTGATTTGTGCAATAATCCAGAATTTCTGTCACCTATGGAGGCACAGTATTGAGAACCTGATAAAACATGGGTGTTGGGTTGGGAGGGAGCCTCCCGCATTATCCTCAGTCCCCTCATTCTCCTCCAGAGCCAGAAGATTACCTTATCCAAGACCTGAATATGCCCCCTTGGCTAAAATGTAGACATATTCATCAGAGATCCAACTGTAGCCTCATTCTTCCACTTACTATGACCCAGATATATTTTTCTCCATTCTTTCCTTGTCTTTCCTTGTCTCCCTTCTCATCCCCTCCAGACCCTAGATATATCAAGTAAAGAATCTTCTACATTAAAAACTAAAATTTGCCTTTAATAAAGGTCCATGGCTTTAGTATCTTTGACTAGCTTTTTCCTTCTGTGGAAATCTCTAAATTCCAAATAAAGTAACTGCAATGGACTGGCATATTTTCAAAGAGACAGATTACTTTTATTACTGCTGCAAAGTAATTTCCTTTCATACCCATGTTCTATGCTCTCAGTTTTTCTCTGTCTACTTCTGCCTCTCAGTATGTGTCTCTCTCTATGTTTGTCAACCTTTCTGTATGGGTATCTCTCTGTGTGTCTCTATCTCTGTCTATCTCAATTATATTATACTTTCTTGTCTTTGTTTCTGTATGTCTCTGTTCTGTTTCTTACTATTTCTCTGACTCTTATACAAACACATACACATACATACACACACACACACAAATACACACAAAAAAAAACAGCCAAGGGAAGAAGAAAGACCAAGAAATTCAGAAAAAGAAACACAAGATGAAGAAAGATAATCCTATGTTCTTACTTTTTGGTTTGTCAGTTAGAAAAGTAAGTGAAAGAGGTGAAAGATGCTAAAGTCTACATCTTAGACCATCTCTTATAAGAGATGCCCTTAAGACATTCCCCAGAATGCCATGACTTTTAGTGAATGAACAGTTGAAGCAAGTTGTGGTTGATTGGCTTGATATTTTCAGTAGGATATTTAAGGGAGCCAAACCATGGGAGACTGTTTATGTATCTCTTGGATAGAAGTCCAGATCATCTCAGGGTGGCTAATGAGAAAGGAAAAAGACTACAATACCCTGGAAGTGAGTATGATTATCATTACCATGCTTCATTAACATGAAGAGTCACACAGCAGCTGAATAGCTAGGAGGGAAAATTCTCTAGATAGACCACTCTCAGTAAGTCTTTGGCTAACCCCCAATATACCCTAGGACATCCCCCCCATTTCAGTTTTTCTTGGCTTAGAAATAGATGACTGTGGTTATTAAAACTCATGTGCCTTAGCCCTCCTATCAACTTCATGGGCATTGGAGAATGTGAGGACTCCCTGAAAGAGAGACAATTCCTGGTTAGCATCAGGATCAATTTATTGCAGACACAAAGGGTAATACAGCCATTCAGCAGCCCTTAGAGATGTCAGGAGAAGCCCTATTCAGCATTTCTCTTCACATAGTATCTTCCTAACTTTCTTCCCCTGGTGGCATTCTAGGCCCTAGATACTCCAAATACAAGTGAACTGTGACTTTCAGACTCTAAGTGACCCATCCTTTACTGATATGGAAAGGTTTGGTGTGGAAGGCTTGGGTGGAAAAGCACAAGGAGAAAAACATGGTGGGATGGTACATTATCTAGGAAGAATCAGTCTCACTGACCTATTATAGGGTTGGAGGGTTGGAGCTGACAGGTTGAAGAGGAGGAAGCTAAGAAATACAAATACATTTTCCCCAATGAAAGTCTGTTCAGAAGAAATTTGGTGATGATAAGAAGGAGATCCTTAAGGGCAAGGAGTGTTCTATTTTGATTTTTATAACCCAGCACCTATAACAGTCCCCTAATATTGTACTCAACAAAAGGTTTTTGAATGAATGAATGAATCATTCTAACATAAAAAAGAATCAAGCCTAACTTCAGAGAACAGAACCAGGAACAATGGGGGGGGGGGAGATCCCAAAAAGGCAGATTACAACTTGATACAAGAGGAAAACTTCCTCACTACTAGAGGTGTCCAAAGTGGAATGAGTTGTCTTGGGACATATGCCTTGGAACATAGATTCTCAATCTGAGACTGTATAACATGGGATCAGGGAGGTTGGAATGCTATAGAGAAAATCTCTACCAAATTGTGAGTCTTGTGGCTATGAACAACAAATTGTCAGGGATTTGAGTCAAATAAACCATTAGCTATTGAGGTTGAGGTTTGTTTGGACCTAAAATAGATGAACAGTGGCATCTCTATCCTTGACTATACCAAAGTACTACATGCCCACTGATGTCCCTGTCAATTCTGATATTCTTTGAACAGTGAATGAACCAACCATTTATCATTCCCTCACCCCACCCTGGACCATCAAAAACAGGGAGGGAGGGTTAGGACCTCATAATATTAGACTATTTAAACAGGGTTGATTAGTATTATAATGTCCAAAAAAAATGAGTCAATCATTTAACTCTCCAGGCCAGTTTCCAGATCCTGTTCTTGTCCTAACCCCTCTAAGAATCCTTTCATAATCTTCTTAGTTGTTTAAACACTCTTTTACCACTCAAACTATTATCTAGGTATTCACTTAATCTGTTTATATGTTAAATCTCTCCCCCATCCACCATTGTAAACTCCTTGAGAACATTTTTGTTTTATTTTGTCCTTATACCTCCAGTGTCTACCACATAGCTAGTTTTTCATAAAAGCTCACCGGATTGGATGGAATCGGTAGTAGCCACCAATTTGATCAATTCCATACCAGCTCTACCCTGAGGATGATGAATCTTCAGTCTGTGCCTCAGTTCTATTGTTCTCTGTCTCACTGTTTTATCTTAAATACATGTTGTCCTTTAGAGGGATGTAGATTTGGAACATCGACAATGCTGAAAGTAACTTTAAAAAAAAAAAGGATAAGTGCTGCATCTGGTACGCACCAGAGGAAAATAATTTGCCAAGCACAAGTTTGCAAACTTGATGCAAAATAATCTTCAGAGACTCTGCAGCCAGATATTGTCAATCAGCATTCCTGTCACGTTTGTTCATTAAATGCTATGCAAGTCAAGCAGGTCTTTATCGTTGTTGAAATAGCAAATCTGCACATTTTGCGTGATTCAAAATATTTGTAATGGAGCTGCTTCTAAATATATAAGCATGACATTGCTCCACCCCACCCCCAACATATCACAATTCTTTCTGAATATTCTCAGGAAGTATCATGCCTGACATTGTAGCACTGGGGAGTTTGGACTGTACCTTTAGAGTGCTTCCTATGAAGAGAGGAAGAGATAGAATATGAGACCCCATTTGCAGAGAGGGGGAAAAATCAGTTTAAAAGGAATAGCATTTTGTAAGAAAAAGTAAGGAAGCTTTGTGAGAGTCAAAGTGTAAAAGGACAAAGAAAAGTGTAATCAGAAAAGGGAAACACTCTCATTTAAAGCTAAACCAAAACAAAATCTTTGAGTCTTTTGACTATGAACAACCAACAATTATCAGGAATTTGAGTTAAATTAACCATCAGCTGTTGAGGTGGGGGTTAGATTAGACCTAAGGTAGCTGAACAGTGATTTTCTCATCCTTGACTTTGCTAATATCAATATAATTTAAATGTAATTGAACAATCATCTAAATATGGAATATTTTCTGAATTCAGTTTTGTGCTACATGGCCTTGGACTCTAAGACCCCATTGGATCTGTGATGGAGATTCAATTCATCCCTTCCTGTCCATTCTATTGTGACTTTTTTTATGTGTGCTCCTATAAAACTAGTACAGGAGGTGAGGGGGATCACCTTCCTCAAATTTTCTTGGCATTACCTTGGCAACAACATTCATCACATTCACAATTAGATCAACCCTCATTTTCTGGTCAAATATTTCTCTGATGACACCCTTTACCTTTGCACAACTTTTGTGTAGTTCCTCTTTCATAATAGTTTGACCTTGGGATTTTTTTTCAATAGCCTTTTTGTTTATGAAAATAACAGCAATTCTACAACAGTTTTTACTTCCATTTTTCTCCCACTATTTATTGTTTCTATTGTTCTCTCACTATATAAAAGCCATCTGTCTCTCTCATAGGTTCACTTTTCTTTTCCTCCTTCCTTTTTCTTGCTTTGACATTCCTCCTTTCCTCCCCAACCTCATTCTCTTTCTCTTCCTATTTAATTTAGAATCTCACATACCCAAAGAAAAAAGAAAATTAACTCATCTTGCAACTTGGTAAGAAGATATCCTTGAGAGGAAGTATCCTAGAATGATTACTCATTTTTCACACCAAAGGAAAAGGGTAAATGTTCTGTTTTTTAAGTACTCCCTTAATGAGATTAGGGGGAAAAAATCTCTTTTGTTCTCAAGTGAACACTGAACTTTTTGGTAAATAGTAACAAGTTCCAGAAAGTATCTTCTAGATTAGAAAAGAATGAAAAGAAACAGATGAGAGGAAAAGTTCAATCATATAGTCAGACAAGACAAACTTTTCTGAGTTCTGATAAGAACACAGTGAGATCTGATTTCCCATTCAAACAGTCCTTTGAATACTATTTGATATTAAACTCATTGAACTCTGTCTGGGAGAAATATATATTAAAGCAAAAATTATTCCTTTTCAAAAATATCCACCATCCTACAAATCAGCAGAAAAAGGCAATTACTAGTAAGTGTTAGCCAAAAAAAGAGGATGCCTTTAATTTTAAACTAGTTAAGGTTGAGAGTTAAATCTTTTTTATAGAGATCATCTTTATTTTCTTGCTTCTAATGCTGCTGTCATGACTGCTGTCTTGCCAAGAACATTTAATTTTATTCACCCACTCTGTCTCCCTCCTTTCTAACTGGTCTGCAGTAAGAAACAAATTGTTTCATAGTACTTTATTATCAACCACTTGATGGCCAAAAAAAAAAAGAAGAAAAGAAAAATGCTTTATGAGAAGTGTCTGGAGGGGTATTAATCAGACCTTCTCTTTCTCAGGCACCAACCCTCATAACTTTCCTCTCCAAATAAGACCAGTGGGTGGTAATCATACCCTCTGCCAGGGGAGCTTAATAGGTATTAACTGTGTTTCCACAAGGATGGCTACTTCCTTCCAATAGGAACAGTCTTTTGACTGTTGTGTAAAAATAGTATGCAAAGGACACAATCTCTCATTTTGTGCATTAGCTGAGTGAGGCTTGTATTTCACAGGTATGATAGTCTGCCTATCTTGCCCTCTCTTTGGGTAATGGTGCATGGAATGAATAACTGACTCTTAAAATGACAGCTTAGCCAAGTAATAACTTTTAAAAGTTTGTGGCTTTGTAAAAGGCAACCCTTTCCAAATACTCCTTTCTCTGAACTAAAATCTGTCAGGAACAACCACGGGTAAGCAGAGACCAGTTAAAAAAGCAGAATTGTGGGTTCACAAATTAAGGACAAACTGGCAAAGGACACCACAAACAATGTGCTACTAGATGATGCCATGAGGCAGTTAGATGGGGTGATGGACATGTAGTCAACAAAACCTGTGTTTAAATCCTGCCTTAGGAATATACTGTCACAGTGGGAAATGTTTTTTGGAGACAAACCTTATCCCAGTTAGATAATTCCCCAAAATTCCCATTGTGGGAATTTCATTAACTTTAATGAAATAATAGAAAGGAGAATGACTTCAATTCCCAAACATTGATTAAGTATCTATGATATACAAGGCACTGAGCTCCAGACTTAAATAAGAAACACACAAACCCAAGAAGCAAAATTGAACTTTTTTAAAGCCCTGAAAATCTCTCTTGGCAGCCCCATCACTAGCTACTTCCACTTGGGTTCTTCAGAGATATCCACTATAATATTAGGATACTCTGGACTACAATTCAATCGTTATGAAAGTGACTGAATTCAATGATTCCTACAGTGTAGGCTTTTTAGTGAGTGCAAAAGTTAAAGAAGACAAGTTGCCTAACTCATAGAAGGAGAATTGGAAGAGACCTTAGATGTCAACTAATTCATCAAGTAGTTATCCTCTCTCTCTCTCTCTCTCTCTCTCTCTCTCTCTCTCTCTCTCTCTCTCTCTCACACACACACACACACACACACACACACACACACACACAAACAAACATGCTTTTTCAATTCTTCTTTTCTGTATTGCCTTCTCCCATTAAAATGTAAACTCCTTGCTTGAAGGGGAAAAATTGTCCTTTTGCTTGTATTTTGCTTGTATATATAACTCTGGCACTTGGGACAATATCTGAATAGAGAAAGAGTTTAATAAATGTTTCTTGTGCAAATAAGTCAGTTTGACTATCAAAAATACCCAAATGAACTACAAAGAAATGATAAGGAAGATGCCATCTGCATCAGAGTAAGAACTGATAAACAGAAGCATATATAGAGAAATTTTATTATATATTTTAAAGAAATAGTAAATTGTATATAATCGATTTGCAGCTTCATTTGTAATCATTTTTATTATATTGTTAAAGAAATGGTTATTTCATTTCATAAATTAAAAACAAAATGAATAACAAAATATATAAAAATAAATGCTTCTTGTTGTAGTCATTCAGTCATAACTTTAATACCTACAGCAAGGGAGAACCTAAAACCTCCTGAGGCAGCCCATTTGATGTACACATAACACCAGTTCTTAGGAAGTTTTCTTGGTCAAGCTTAAATTAGCCTCTTTGTAATATCCATTTGTTCCTCTTGATTCTGTCTTTTGAGACCAAGCTAAGAAAATCAAACCCTTCTTCTCCATGAAATCTCTTCAAATATTTTAAAGACTTCTGAGTGTTCTCTTCCTAAGGCTAAAAAAAGATCCTCACATGACATGTGTTCCAGTCTTCTCATCATCATTGCCTTCTAAAAATCTGATTCTCAGGACTGAGCTCCACACTCCAACTGAAGTCAGAGCAGAGTATAACTAGACCATAACTTTTCTGATTCTGGATACTATGAATTTTTCAATGCAACCTAAATTAGCATCACTTTTTAAATTTTAATTTATTTTCCTTCAAGCTTGAAGTCCTCCCAAATCTTTTTCTCAAGGATTTTAGATATATATATATACACAAAGAGGACCAAAAGAAATATATAGATGGAATGGTAATTATGGGAAAAATAAATGATTTGATTCAATTTTACTTCTGAATTCTCTGAACAAAAATGAATAGCAACAAGCTAAAATCTAAGATAAAAGATACATGTCTGATGAATGCACTGGGGAGGTGAATGGATATGTCAGCCAATCTTCCAACAGGTATCTGTTTCCAAAGCACCATGGGAACATGGTGGACATCTGAAGAGACCCTTCAGATGAGAAGCTACCCCTTTATCTTGGGTTTCAATTTGCTACAATTTTTGTTCTCTTTCCCAATCAAAAGATCATTTTTCTTGGCAGAGACAACTGAAACAAAATTGAGTTGTCATTCATCTTTCCAGTGGTTAGCATTCCATCCACCTGTGAGTAGATTTCATTTTCTCCTTTGATCCCCTTTGAACATTTCCCAGACATTTCTAAGCAATGCTTCCTATCTTATGTCCATTTCCCTCAGTCTCCTCATCCCCTTCCTACCTCAACCTTGAACTCTGATCCTGCTCACTACTTTTGGCTTTGACTCTGATAGGTGAACTTTTGCCTTATCTTGCTAGACTGAAACTTCCATAATATTCCAGACCATTTCCAAAGATGCCAACACACAGACTCCTATCACCCTCTCTGAGTTCTGCTTATTGTGTTGTCTTTACCTAATGAAATATATGCTCCTTGAGCAAAAGGATTGTGTCACCTTCTTTAATGTGTACTCAAAACTTAGTATAATAGTTGGCACACAGTTAACTACTTAAAAATGCTTTATCATTCATTCATTACTAACTCCAAAGTACCTTTAAAAATAAATGATTGGCAGTTTTTGCCAGCCTTAGCTCATCCTGGATTGTGAAGCTCTTCTTACACTACCATGCTAATATTTCTATCCTCAATCACCTGCCTTTTGCTTTCATTTTTTAATCTTGACTTTTATGAATATGATTTGGTCAGTAGCTCATCTTTTTTGTTTGGAATGATTTGTTTCTTCTGAATTTTAATCTTGAAAGCTTCCTAGCCCTCTTATGTAAAATCCCCCCATATATTATTAGGCCCCTCTCCTTTCTCTGAACCTTAAAAATCTTCTTTAGTTGGACATGGTGCTGCCACATGCCTATAATCCCTGCTAATGGAGATACTGAGGCCGACTGATCTCTTGGGCTCAGGATCTTTTGAGCTGGCAAGGGCCAGGCTGATTGAGTGAGTGCATTAAGTCTAGTATTATTATAGTAAGTTTCAGAAATAGGGGCCAGCAGATTTTTCTAAAGAGGGACAATCTGGACCAGATCAGAAATGGAGCAAGTCAAAACAAGTAGATTAATAATGAGTAATTATTGTAGTTCCAGTCTGGACAATATAGAAAAACTGAAGGAAACAATCAGACAGACAGACAGACAGATAGACA
This sequence comes from Macrotis lagotis, assembly GCF_037893015.1. Classification (NCBI taxonomy): domain Eukaryota; kingdom Metazoa; phylum Chordata; class Mammalia; order Peramelemorphia; family Peramelidae; genus Macrotis; species Macrotis lagotis. The sequence continues at coordinate 131,349,724 of NC_133660.1, read as the reverse complement.
GATGAAAGAGAAGGGAAGGAAGGAAGGAAGGAGGGAGGAAGGAAGGAAGGAAGGAAGGAAGGAAGGAAGGAAGGAAGGAAGGAAGGGAGGGAGGGAGGGAGGAAGGGAGGAAATCTTCTCTCCTTGAATTCAGAGTGCATTCAGACTATTCCCTATTCTCTTTTCCTTCCCTAGCTTGAGTTCTTTATTGAAAGGAATAGGTATTTGCCCCAGATTTTTACTTTTTTATATCCTGTCTTTCTCCTTGTTTGTAATAGTCCAGAATAGTAGTTCCCCTAACTCTACAAGATCATACCTTTATTTCAATTTTGTGATGCTTCCTTGTCCAATAAATTGCTCTTTCCAGGTAATTTAGACTATTTCTTCTTAATTCAGTCAGTCAATAGACATTTAGTAGGTGTTCACTATGTGCCAGCCAACTCTGCTAAGTGCTGGGGATAACAAAGAAAGGCAAAAAGACAATCCCTGTTCTCCAGGAGCTCATTATCTAATTGGAGGTGGGGGACTGCAAAAAAACTCTATACAGAAAAAAATATATATATGTGTAGGAAAAAATTTGAGACAATTAGCAGAGAAAAGTTACTAGTATTAAGAAAAATACCAAATTTCCTGTAGAAGAGAGAGATTTGGGCTGAAACTTGATGATATCAAGACAACATCACTTCCGTTTCTTCCTCCATTTGTCCTCACCCAAATGTTCCCCATTATATTTCCAATGACATTTTTTAATTTCTTCACTTCCAATCCAATCAAATAAGCATACTTTAAGGTCCTATCTCATGCAATGCCCTGGTCTAAGACAAAGGAGGAAAAATAATCCATTTCTTCCAGGAGTTTATGTTTTATTAGGAAGAGCTGCATCTATAGTTACTAGTATTGTTAAATAATCTTAAATATGCTACTCTAATACTCTTTCTTACCTATTCTATTCCTTTTAAATACAATATACCTTTCTAGAGTCATAGTACAATCATGAGTCTCATCCCACCAAGTCTCAGTCATACCATAGCAGAATATAACCTCCTTGAGGGCAGGAACTATTTTACTTTTCTATTTATAACTCCAGTATCTAGAAGAATGCCTGACCCACAGTGAATTCTTTATATTCTTTTTTGGGTAATTGAGCAATATTGAAAATTTGCCTATTTATATGAGGCTCTCTAATTCACCTTATTACCTATACTTTGTGCATTTCTTTATGTATATATGCAGGTAGATGTTCACTATAATCCCACCTCTTTAGATTTTGCTTCCTATGAATTATTTACCTTTCTAATATACCTTCTAGTTTTTTATCTGCTACTGTTTATAACATCAGGTTTGGTATATATATGCATGGACAATTTTCTCTCTTCCTTTCTATTTTAAGTTTTAAACTCTATCAGACTCACCAAAATAAAGGCAAATTAAAAAGGAAGTTGTTGTTCATCCTTCATTTCCATAGGAAACCAATGACTTCACAAAGTAATGTCGACTTGTGTGTGAGTTGGATCTAAATTAGACAGAGTTGTGCAAAGTCATCCGTCTCACTCTGTCTCTTCCAGAGTCCTTCATCAAAACACAGTGGAAGACAAAATTAAGAATGAATGACCATGGCCCAGGATGTAGTGGATGACCCTGATGTCTTTGGTGGCATAAATAATTTCAAAAGAGAAAGTATTAACAACTGGGAAAATCAGGAAAAGTCTCATTAAATAGAAGGAAACACCTTTTCTGAACTTTGAAGGAAGCTTGGCATTCTACCTTTTCAAGGTGAGCTAGTGCCTCCACTAAATCTTCCTTTCTCTTCTGAATCCAGCTCTATTTAATATGTATTAGTAAAAAAAAATTCAGGGGTGGCTAGGTGGCGCAGTGGATAGCGCACCGGCCCTTGGAGTCAGGAGGACCCGAGTTTAAATCCAACCTCAGACACTTAATAATTACCTAGCTGTGTGGCCTTGGGCAAGCCACTTAACCCCATTGCCTTGCAAAAAATCTAAAAAAAAAATTCTAACTACCTAGTTTTCTCACAAGAAGAAAACATGCCATAGGATAGGTTTTGCTGTGCAGCAGTACTACTGGAAAAGTTCTTTCCTGACCTGATTCATAGTGCTGATGTCTAACAATATATGGAAGTCTGAAGGTTTCTTCTCCATACCAATTACTGTAAATGTAGATGCTCTTCTTACTCAGATACAGCAAATGTCTAATCCCATTCTCTAAATAGCCTGGGTTAATTGCCTCATTGAATAGCCTGTAGCAGCAACTTCTACAACCTAATTTAACATTGCTACTGGCTTAGGGCAGGGAAGTGGAGGTGGGGATTTCTTTAATAAAAAAAAACTGGGTCTTTGAGCAGTATCCTGAGAGAATGGAGTACATATTAAACATGGAATTCCTACATTTTTCTTTTCCCCACATTTCCCCACCTCTTTACCTTCCCCCAAAATAAATGTCATTTTTACTAATGTACTCTAAAGAAAAAAATAACTGGGTTTCACAATCCTTTATCCATTCTCTCAGGTCTACCTGAACCTCCTTACCACCTCCTTTCTCTCTAGAGATGTCTGTTCCTACTGTTCCTTCCTCTGATTAGTGCCCACCCAGGACATCTATATAAGGAAACTCCCAGGGCATCCCTTGAAAGTAGATAGACAATGTATAACATGGAACCAATGTAAAAACTAACATAATGCCTTCTGTGGGGGGTGGGGGAGGGAAGCAAAAATGGGGGGAAATTGTAAAACTCAAAATAAATAAAATCTTTCTTTAAAAAAAAAAGAAGGGGGGCAGCTAGGTGGCGCAGTGGATAAAGCACCGGCCCTGGAGTCAGGAGTACCTGGGTTCAAATCCGGTCTCAGACGCTTAATTACCTAGCTGTGTGGCCTTGGGCAAGCCACTTAACCCCATTTGCCTTGCAAAAACCTAAAAAAAGGAGGGGGTGCGGCTAGGTAGTGCAGTGGATAGAGCACCAGCCCTGGTGTCAGAAGTATCCAGCCTCAGACACTTAATAATTACCTAGCTGTGTGGCCTTGGGCAAGCCACTTAACCCCATTTGCCTTGCAAAAACCTATAAATGAATGAATGAATGAATAAATTAATGAATAAATAAATAAATAGATAAATGAATGAATGAATGAATAGACAAATAAATGAGTAAATCAATAAGTAAATAAATGGGTGGATGAACAAATAAATAAATGAACAGATGAATAAATAAATGAATGAATGAATAAATGAAAAGAAACATAAAAAAGAAAGTTCATAGGGACTGTCATGTTTTGCTTAAACTTGTATTTCCATTGCTCAGCACAGTTCTTGATTCATTGTTTGTGTTGAATAAATGTTTTATTTATCTATGCATTGTCTCACACCTACCAGGTGTCCACTGAGCCAAAACTGGCATGAATATAGATAGGTAATTTAATATTACTGAATATATAGGTTCATAGATTTAGACCTAGAAAGGACCTACTGAGAATCCTCTTTTTTACAGAAGAGGAAATGTAGAACCAAAGCAGTCAAGTGACTTACTCAACATCACATAGGTAGTAAGTAATTGAATCAGAATTTGAACTCAGTTTCTCTGACCTGGTTCATCTAGAACTGTTTCTATCATGAGCAATCATTATAATGACACAAATTATGCCTTGTTCCCATAGTAAGTCAAATCCATTTATTACAGTTCATTTTGAAAGGGTGAAAAGGTGTGGGGGGGTGGGAGGAGGTTAAGAATAATATTCTTATGGAGGTGTCCTCAGGAAATAAGTTTACCTCATCCACCTATAAAGTTCCCTTCAGTAGAATAAACAGTTCAGCCTCTTTCTTCTTTAGGACATACCCATACAGGGAAGATATGACAGAGCCATCTGCTGCTTTATCATGATGGTGTACAGACCAGTTCTTTGGTCCAGCTATGAAATTGTACTAATCACAGAAACTATGAACTCAGCCAGGAAGCAATGGGTGCCAGCAGTGAGTGAATCTAGACCTGCCCACTGCACATACACTGGAATGGGAAGCTTAGTCTTGGATTGATACACAAATATATTTGTATTTATTGATCTGGCCTGAATACAGGATGTCCGATAACTGGGGGGGGGGGGGGGGGGGGATATGACAGATTTCATCTGTCTCACAGCCAAGTCTAATTGTATTTTCACTCTGGAATGACCAAAGACAAAAGTGTCCAAGCAAAGCCAGCGACTTTGCTGTAATGCCATATGGAATGTTAGCTACATGGCTGTGTTTGCTGGAAGTATTCACTTTAATAATAACTGGACTACAGACTGCATCCTGAGAAGCTAAAGCAACAGGAAAGAATGTTTTTCACTTATATCTGAATTACTAGGATATCTGATTCTACTTGACTGTAAACAGGCTATTTTAGAATATATCTTTGATTGCTCTGACTTGTGTGTGTGTGATTTTTTTTAATTATTAGTTGCTGAATTCAACTGGAATCCAAGCTCAGAACCATAACTAAAAGTTTTGGTGCAAACACTATGAAACATACTCGCAAATCCACTTTTTGAGACAAATTCATTTGTGAAAACTAACTCTGATATACCAACCCCCATGAAGCTCCTGCAATATTAGTTGGTGAGAAAAAGTAATACATTAAAGCTTTTATTACTCTCCCTCTTTTCCTTCTGAAGCTGTCAATGTCAACTTTGTCTTATCTGAATATGACATGTCACAGTTTAACTGGAATATGGATTCCTATTTTAGTCAGTTATTCTCATTAACTAAAAACTGAATTTAGTTGTTTTTATTCTTATAAAGGTTTGGAAGCATCCTCTAAATTTCAATGCTCTAGGGCAAAGTCCATGTCATTCTTCTAGTTACAACTTTACTTAAAATATCCAAGCAATGCAGTGCTATAAACTATTGAATATTGTCCACGATAATGTTCACTGAAATTGTTCTCATTAGTCCTTAGAAAAATTCAAGCAATTAGAAATATAAAATCATCCTCCATTCCCTCATTCCACACTTTAGACAAAACCAATGCACACCTGGAGTCCTCTAATACTCCAGGGAAGCTCCCATAATACCTAATCCAACTTTAGAAGGAAATTGTCTTACAAAGGACTCTATGAAGCCTTAATAAACCCAAGATTCTTCTATGGAGTTCAGCTTTACCCCCTCCTCCACCTTTCATAGCCGGAGTTCTGAAGACCTTCATCAAAAGAATGCTGAATGACTCCCATCATCAAAAGTCTGTGATGTGGGACAGGAAAGATTGGGTTATGTAATACACTCTAGCAAAGACTACCTTTACTCGTCTTTAGGGTTTCAGGAGATTTCAAGATACTTCCTAGAATTGTGAAACATGTAACTATAAAACCCCCAAGTTTATAATCCAGATACTACTGAAAGAGTGGGATATGCTATAGTTAAAGCAGCTTTGTTGTGTTTTGTAGATAGCCAGGACCTATTTTGTGCCTTTCAAAAAAATCAGCCACTGGATTTTTGTTGTTGACATGCTACAATATTCTATGCAATTCCAGTACAAAACTAGAAACTAAGAGGGTAACCTTCTCTTGGGGAATGACTAAACAAATTGTGATATATGAATGCAATGGGATATTATTGTGTCATAAGTAATGATGGAATTGTCAGAGGAAACTGAGAAGATCTTTATTAACTGATCAGAACTAAGAGAGCAGAACTAGAAGAACAATTTCTACAATGTCAACATTTTAGAAGGAAAAAACTTTGAAAGACTTTAGAACTCTGATTAAATGCAGTGATAAACCACAAGTTAAAAGAATGAAGGTGAAATATGCTTCCTGACAGAAAGGGAATGAGCTTAAAATACAGAGATATACATTTTCAGACATGGCTAATATGGGAATTTGTTTTGCCTGGATATGTAGATATATACACTGAGGGATTTTTGTTTTGTTTTTTAAATTTGTTCAATGCAGGGGAGAGATGTAGAAAGAGGAACAAATTAACTTTAAAAATACTTATTACTTGAAAACAAAAGAAAATGTTTTAAAATATAATTCTTTACAATTCCACAAAGACTTATTTTCTATTACATGAGATACTGGGAACACAAAGAGGAGATTCAAAACACACACACACACACAAACATACAGACACACACACACACACACACACACACACACACACACACATACACAAAGTATGATACAAGGAAGATTGTGATAAAGGCAAAAAGAGAGAGCTCTAAATTGAAGATCTGCATAGGAAGAGTATATTTTCAAGAAGAAAGATCGAGAAAGGTTTCAGGAAGAAACCCTTGAGAGAAGAGAAGGATTTCAAAAGAGAGAGAGATGGAAATAATCATAATGATGAGTTTTAACAAATGATTCTGAATATTAAAAGTTTGGTCTTTGACCATCAGCTCTTGGTATTGTTAAACACTCTTCTCTTTTTTGAAACACTCTTGTCTTTGGTATCCAGGATATTGTACCATACTTATTCTCCTCTTTCCTTTCTACCTCCTCCTTTTAGTCTCCTTAAACTTCCCTATTTCAAATACTGGTGTCACTGGGCTCATAGTCCGTCCAACTCAAAACTTCAGAGTCATCTTTAACTTTCCTTCTTCTTCCCTCTTCATAATCAATCAGTCATCAAATTCTATTGCTTCTTCTGACTCAAGTGTGCTTCCTAACACCTACAGACAAGAGAACTGAGACCCAGAGAAGTTAAAGGACTTGCCTGTGATCACACAGTTAATAATTATCTGAGGCAGGATTCAAACTCAGGTCTTCTTAACTCTAAATGCAACACTCTCTTCACCATCTTGCTGCTTTGTTGTCAGCAAGGAGTGTCACATCTCTGTCCTGCTTCTTCTTAAGTTAAAATCCCTAGATTTGTTTGAAATAGAATTCTCTCTAACTACCTCTAGCATTTAACAATGTAGGTGTTTAATAAATGTTTATTGAGTATTTGATTGACTGACCTGGTTGTGAAGTTGATCTATTTTAACCCAAGTATAAGATTATTGATTCTCTATGTTGCTATATTTAAGAAATCTGCAAATTTCCCTAAGAATTAAATAACAATAAAAATGATAATGTTTAGAAAAGATCAATGTTATAGAACCTATGGCCAGAATTCATGGGATGAAGGCAATATTTAAATCAATTATCAGTGTAGCCTGGCCCCTAAGTCAGCAGATGAAGGGATCAAATCCTATGAAGAGAACTGAAAATGATTATAACTGTTTGTGCTTTGCTGATTTTTCAACATCTTCAATATCCACTCTGAGATTTCTGTGACTCCTCCTAGAAATATTTTAACCATTTAATTGTTTGTATGTGGGGTTCTAATGATAGAGTCCCCTGGTCTCGTGTCAAAAAAGGGACATTCCTTCCCTTCCTATCTGAGTATAACCAGTTAAAAAAGAAAAGAAGGTACAAAACATCAGGTCAGTTTTTCCCAGTTACTCATCAATTTTAGCTTTTAATGACATCTATTCTTCAACATTTTAGCCAAAGAGCTCTCAGACCAAAAAAGTACCTACTGTATTCTGCTTGATCTCAGAGGAAAATACCAGCAGCAATAAACAGAAGTTTCTGAGAGTCAGATTTTTAAGCTTGATGTAAAGAAACATTTCATAAAAATCTCCTTTGCTGACTCATCATCCAACACCTTTTTCCTCTTATTGTTTGGGTATACTGTAAATGTGAGGGAAAGGGGAATATTCAAGAATTTTGTGAACATTTAAGTGCAGAAATCAGCATATGCCACAAATCATTAGTTATTTATTATTTAGTTATTATTAATTGTTGCTATGTATTTACTATCTATAATATCAATTACTATTTATTGATTTATTATTTATTATTTATTAACATTTTTTGTTGTTTTACTATCTAAACTTAAGAAAGTTCTGTAGAAAATGTTAAAAATGCACATTAAACTTAAACATGTGTCTGAACTAAGTACAATTTTTTTCTGGTGAGCAGGTTGTTAAATATTTACCAGCATAATACTGCCTCTAAGACTCTGATTTCAGATTTCTACTTTCTCTGTTTCACTCTTTCTTAATGATCTCATCTGTTCCTGTCTTTATGCAAATGACTCCTAAATATATTCACCACTCTTGACTTCCATAATTCCTGTTGAACATTTCTCTTGCACAAGGTACAGTAAAAATTCAAGAATTCATCTGTGAAGACTTCCCCCCAAGATGTTGACATTATCTTCTTTCTCAAATTTACCCATTTCTGTACTAATTGTATCTCATTAGTAGTATGTAAGCTCCTGTTTTTGTCTTTGAGTCTCTGTGTCACAACTATCATAGTGCTTTGTATGTAGTAAGCGGTTAATAAATGTTCATTGAAATGAATTGTTGAAATGCCTTAACCACAAAGTCAAGTATGAGGCTAGCATGAAAATTGAGATTAGATATTGTGGCTAAAATAGAACTGTTATGCTTTAAATGAAATATTAACAAAGAACTATTTTTATCACCATCTGGTTCAGTTTGCTTCCATCTGACCACCTTTATAGAGAGAAGTTTTAATAGATTACTATTTCACTTTTGTTCCGAAAGAGTGTTTTACAAGGTCTTACCCAGAATACTGTTTCTGTCAGGTAGGACATCTGATCTAAAATAACATAGGAGATAACTAAGATATAGAGACACATGCTAAGAGGATGGAATATTAGTAGCAGCCTATTCTAACATGTATTAGATTTCCATATTGAATATTAAACTTGCTTTGTCGGAGAGAATTGGAAATAATCAAAAAGTGATTATGGGGAAGCTATTTGCAAGATAGGTGGATGGAAAAGGTTATTCCTGGTGTCAAATCCATCAGAGAGCTTGATGCAGAAGGGAGAAATAGGAGGCACCTCATTCATCCATCCATTAATTCAATGAACATTTATCAACCATCTACTTTATGCAAATCATAATGCTAGGTAATTGAAAGAATGCTTATTTTTAAAAAACATCTCAATAGTTTTCTCCTTTGAACTTAGTTGGAAGGCAAACTATGAACATAAATAAATACAACATAGAGTTTCATATGATAAATATTGAATAAGCAATATAGGGATGATTAAGGAAGCCTTCATGGAAGAGGTGAATTCTGAGCAGGGTCAATAATTTGGAGGAACATTTGGGCAAGGCAGATTGACGAAGTTGATAACATGAGCACAAAGACAAGAAAAAGTATAAGTCCATTTTGGAACAGGCTAAGTTGGTCTTTTTTTGGCATTAACCTTTGATTTGAGCTGAATTTCACTGTTTCTTAGTGTTACCTTAATTTATGTTGTTGTATTCGTATATATTACACCAGAGTAGAAGTTATGTAAGATTTGCCCTCTTGCTAGATCCTAGTTGACAGACGTTAGGACCACTAATTAATTTTACTCTATACCCAACAATTGTTATGTACCCAACAACTGTCTTGGTCAGCTACCTTTATGATTAGGAATGCAAGGTTAGAAAACTATTAGTTTATAAAACTTCATCTAATCTAAATGTGTAAAGTTATTAGTGATCATAGTGTCCGTGTGTTTGATAAAGGAGGAAGAAGAGATTGCAGTCTCTAGCATATACTTTTTCACTACCCCTCATGTTCCCCTCCCAAACAATCCCTCTGAATCTGCCCAGCAACACAATCAGAAATAAGGGTAGAAATCTAGGAAATCTAAATCCTGTTCCCAATCAGGGCAGAATCTTACTGTATTATCAACTATCGTCATGTGTATACCAATATAGAGAGTGTGAGGACTCTCACATTTACATGCCTGTGAGTAATAAACAGTCTTATCTTTTAAGTAATCATGTTCTTTCTTTGTATGGCTTTCCTCACACTCCTCTCTTACCATGTATAAAGAAACAGGTACAAGGATGGAAATTTAGATTCAAGGGACAGCTGGGTGCTACAATGGATAGAGCACTGGCCCTGGTTTCAGGAGTACCTGAGTTCAAATCCAGTCTCAGACACTTGATAATTACCTAACTGTGTGGCCTTAGGCAAGTCACTCAACCCCATTGCCTTGCAAAAAAAAAATGTTGCTTCAAGTCAGATTATGAAGGGTCTTAGATACCCAGGTAGAAAATATTCACTTTATCCCATAAGCAATGAAGAACCAATGAAAAATTTTGAGCAGAAAAATAACAGAAAGTTAAATAAAATTAACATCTGTCCTAGATTAAGACCCAAAAGGGCTATTGACTGTAGAAAGGAAGAGCTATCTATTCTCAAACTATACTCTAGTTATCCATCAAAGAAGCCAACTGTTTGTTTCCCAACATGTTATGCCTTGATTATGTGCCATTAGTGACTATTAATAAATTAAACTGTGTTTGCATTTCAAAACTGTGTTTGAATTTCACAGTCATGAAATTACACTGGAGAGCCAAGTTCAGTCAACACTTTCATATGGAAGTACCTCTGAACAAAGCATGAAGCATGACTTAAACAAATTAAGTTTGGGCCTTTTAAATGAAAGTTTAAATCAGAAAATTCGTATATATATTCACTTTTTTCTTTCCGGAGTCATCAATTGGTTTTTAGCCATGGTATAGGAATTGTGAGGGGGGGAAAAACAGTTTTAGAACCCTTCTAAATATCCTAAATAACTGACATCTCAATTGAAGCCAGTTTTAATGCCCCTCTTTGTGGGGTTAAAAGTTTCATTTTGGAATTTGCACAGTTGGACATCCATCTGTGTGGTTGTGAAGCTCTGTTAAACAATTTTTTCTCTCTTAGATTTAATGGCCAAAACTGGATTTTAAAAAGCTTTTATGCCGAGTCTGTTCTCTACCTTTTTCCAATGCCCATTGAAAAAGTGAAAATAGACCCACTATATAAGTAAAGTTGCATTAAATTCATGTGGTTATCAATGTATCCCCTGCATAGATTCTTTCTTTTCCTTTTCCTTTTTTTTCTTTTGACCATTTGTATTGATACCTTTTGCTCTGGCAAACAGAAATTGCCCAACAAATACCTAAACAAACAAGCCCTCCCTGAATTATGTAATAATATCTTCAACAGCACATGTCACTTCCCACTTTTCTAATTTACTAAATGTTAGAAGAAAGGAAGACATTGCAAGCATCACCTTTGACAATGTGGTATCATTGTCTATATTGTGACCACAATGTGGTAGCATCCTCCCTTGGATTAGACATAAATTGCACTGATTCTTAAAGTAAGTGTTGTCTTTATTTATGCTGCTGTAATCTTGTATGGCTTTTTGTATGTAATTTTGTATGACTCTCTCTTCTTGTTATTTCATTTCACTCATCTTCCCATGATTCTCTATGTAATGATACTATTTATTATTCCTCCTGGATCTATCATCCTATCCATAAGCCTCAATTTATTCCAGCCCATCATTAGGTACTTATCTTATTTATTGAGGTTATCTAAATGATTCTGTCATGAACATATTAGTGCACATGGGTCTCCTCTTGCTAACATTAACCTACTCAAAGTATTTTCTCAGTAGAGAGATCTCTAGAACAAAACTATGTGGATAGTGGATAGAGTACTAGACCAATGGTCAAGAGGACCCAAGTTCAAGTCCCAACTCAAAGACAACTTTGTGACCCTAAGTAAGTCACTTAACCTCCTCACTCATTTTCCTCATATGTAAAATGGGAATAACAGTATCTACCCACAAAGGAGTGAGGATCAAATGAGATCTTATTTGCAAACTTTAAAAGACTATATGAATGCTACTATCATCATGAACAAATTAGCAACTCTTTTTCTTCTAAATAGAATCTTGCACACTGAATTATCATGTATCTGATAGTCAACAAATCTCCAGCATAAAAAGTGAGCTGGTCAAGCAGAAAAGCATCTCATAGACGGTATGAAAAAGAAGAAATGCATTTTCTCAGACAGGCCGAAAATCAAACCTCACACAAGGAAGACATAAGCAATGTGTGAATTTAAAATTAATTTGCTTTATTATTTCCTGCTGCAGTTCAACAAACAATAGATTTGGTGGGGCTTTTTAATATTCATCTCCTCAAAAATATCTAGGTAGGTGGTGGTTGTCACCATGAACATTCAATAAATGATTCATTCTTATTTGAGTAGGACCCATGGGGAATGGTGCCAATAAGGCAGTTCATTTCTTATCTTCAGTTCTCTGCAGAGCAGTACACTATTCTCTATTTTCACAAAGAATCATAAATTTTTCAGTTAGTGTACAAATAATAACACTGTGTGATTCCATTTGGTCTTGATTCCTCCAGGCCTGAGGAGATGAGCAGGGAAACTGTCTGGATCAACAGCACGCAGGCTGATTTCCACAGCCTGCTGTGAAGGTCCTGGAGGAGAGTACTCGAGCTGTGTTCACAATCATCCATCCAATGACACATATGGGATTTAGCCAGATGACTCCTTTTGACTTTACCCACTTCAAGGCTAGGGCATGGAGCTAGAATGCCTACCCACTGCACCTGCAGTGCTCTGAGGCATTCATACAGTGAAATGGAGGAAGAGGATTGAGAAACTTGACTGGGAGTAAGAAAACCTGAGTCTCTTACCTTCCTGCAAATGTTCTCAATGGCCTTGCCATCTCTGACATTTCCCAGGGTTCTTAGTTCTCAATCCTTCCTGAAATTAATGTATATTTTCTGCTTGGTATACCTGTTATGAGAAGCTGTGTGGTACCTCAAACTAGAAGTCAGGATGATTGGGTTCAAGTGTTCCCTCTGGTACATATCAAGCATGTAGCCTGGGATAAATCATTTAATCTTTCAGTTTTTCCCAAGCAAATCTCTGAGACTGTAAAATGAAGAAGAATGATTAATCTGCACTGGTGGAAGACTTTCCTTATCAGAAGCTTCCTACATCAGTATGATCATTATAACCCTATTCCTTGTAGGCACTACCACCACTCCAAACAGAATATGAGTTCCCTGAGGATAGGGACCAGTTCATTTTTGTTTTTGTCTTCTCCTAGACCTAGAACAGTGCCTGTATGGAGCAGTGGCAGTCAATTACATTGCATTGAATTTAAATTGAAGTGAATCGAATTGAAATTATTTCCTTTCTTCAAAAAGCAAGAAATTCATCACAAGCATCAGAGCATTTTCCCACATGACTGAATAATCCCTAACCCACAGAACAGAGAAATCCTTCCCAAATTCCTAACAATCCCAATCTAATATCTCCTGTAAGAAAATCATCATTCAATGACCCTAAGCCAAATATTTAATTAACCTCTATGCAATGAGAAGCTCATTTCACAATAATGATGACTTCTACTAAATGACCCCTTTACTTGATCTCATATACCAGAGAGTCATTAATATAGATGGTCTCTTAAACCTCACACATTCTTTGATTCTCTCTGGTTCTCAGTGAATAGAGCACTTGATTTGCAGTCAGGAAATCCAGGTTTGAATTCTACCTCAGTTATTTCTTATTTAGATCATGTGATTAAAGCATTTACCTTCTTAGAGTCTCAATTTCTTTATCTATAATATGGGAATAATAGTGCTCAAGCCTGACCCCATAGGAATTTTAGAAGAAAAGTACTTACCAAATATCTTAGCATATTGTACAAATGTTGAACTATGACTGTTACCTTTCTCTCCAGATGTTCTGGGAGCAATATGAGCATGCCTTTTCCAATGTGTAAATTAGAAATGAATATTCATTCTTCCATACTTTTCCCAATATGCAAATTAAAGATGAATATTTATTCACCATTTGCCAATACTTCAGTAGTTGTATGATCTAATCGCTGCCAGTTCTTCCTCCTCCAGTTCAGGTCACAACCCCCACACATCTTCCGGGGTGATTTCTGTTCTATTTTTTCAATGGACCCCCCTTAAATGATAGGCTCAAAGAACTAGAATTCTTTCTCTAGCTCTTTAGTATTTTATGTATATCTGCTCAGGAGTTTGGCTCTCCCTCTACTCCCCCTCACTCTCACTAGCCCACATCTCTTCCGGTCATTCAGTTCTTGGATGATGTCTAGTATGCCATTTCTCAGATACAAATCATTACTGATTATATGCTCTAGCTACTTGCACTAATCATGGGTCTTTCCATAGGTCTATGGGTCATCTGTCATCTGATGAGGGGTCTTATTCATTTATTCAGCAAGAATGTAGTAAGAACCTACTACATACAAAATATATATTTAGGTAAAATATATATTTAGGTAAAATAGTCCTTTTCCTTAAAAAGTATGCAATCTTCAGGGGGATACAATTTCTAAGCATCAGTTTCCTCATCTTCAAAATTAGGAGGTTTAATGACATGACTTCTAATCATAATAGAGAGTTGGAAAGTGCCTTGGAGATCATCCATTCCAGTCACTCTAGCAGCTAGGTCATGCAGTGGATAGAGCACTGGTCTGGATTCAGGAAGGTCTGAGTTCAAATTCCTTCTCAGACCTTTATTTACTAGCTGTGTGTCCTTAAATAAGTCACTTTAACTTTGTTTGCCTCACTTTCCTTAACTGTAAAATATAAATAATAATAGAACCTATCTCCCAAGACTGTTGTGAGGATCAAATAAGATGATGGTACTTGGTACCTGCTATGTAAATGCTGGCTATTATTATTATTACCTCCCTCATTTTAACAATAAGATTATGTGACTCACTCAAGATCACATGGATTGTAAGGACTCAAATCCACACTGTCTGACTTCAATTGCATTATATTTTCCATTGTACCTCTCTGCATTTGAGGTCCTTCTTAGCTCTCACATTTATGATACTATGATCCTATTAACATGCAAATAGAAAAATATGTGCAAACTGATTTGAAGAAGGAGAAAGTACTGACAACTAGGGGGATCAGGAATGATTCCCCATAGGAGATGGCATCAGAATTGATTCTTGAATGAAGCTAAGAATTCTAAGAGATAGAAGGGGGGAGTATAGTCCAAACACATGAGACAACCTGAGCAAAATCACAGAATATAGACTTCCAAACTCATCATGGAGATCTATTTGATTAAAAGTGAGAGTACTAAAAGGAGAGAGAGTACAAGAGGAAAAAACAAAACTCTGGAAAGGTGAACTTGATCCAGACCTTGAAGGACTGTAATAAAGAGTCACTGGAATTCTTGAGAAGAAGAGTGACATAAACAGATTTATGTGTCAGGAAGATTATTTTGGTAACTATATGTAGAGGGCCCATTGAAAAGAAAGTGACTGTGAGCAGAAGGAATAATCAATAGTCTAGGAAAGAACTAATGAGGGCCTGAACTAGGGTGACAGCAATGTGAGTAGAAAGAAGAAAAATATGTAGATCTCAGTATTTTATGAATTGCATTCATATACTGTAACCAGGAGACTATCAATATTAAAAAGACAGGTTTGGGCAGCAGTAAAAAAAAAAAAAACATCTTTGAAAGCAGTATGAGATTTCTCAAATGAAATCCAGTCCCATTTCCTCCTCCTAGTCAATTTTAGTCCCAGCATATATACACTAGTAGATCAACTTAATGGGTTATCTACACTACTGTAATTTATAATCTGGGAATTGGTATTCTTCATCCACATGATTTTCCAAGTATGGATTGTTGGGTAAGTTTCTTTCAATTTTGTCATAGATCTTAGTGAGGAAACCTGTAGAATTCTGAGATGGAGTAATCAGCAAAGGTTCATCTGCAAATAGTAATATAGAGAGAGACTATTCCCATACCTAGAAAATCTCACTTTCATTTAAATTTTTCATAAGACATCTTCGGTACTCTTGTGAACAATTTTTGACTACCATGAGCACTGAACAAAAGAGTGAAGAAGTATATGTAAATAGGATTTTGTTGCTGAATTGTTTCAGTAACATCCAACTCTTGATGATCCTGTTTAGAGTTTTCTTGGTCAATATACTAAAAAGATTTGCTATTTCCTTCTCCACCTCATTTTATAAATGAGGAAACTGAGGCAAGCAGTGTTAAGTGACTTGCCCAGAGTCACACAGTTAGCAAGTGTCTGAGGTCTTATTTGAAATTAGATTTTCCTGACTTTAGGGCCAGCACTCAATCCACCATGCCACCTAGCTCCTCCCAAACAGCATTACTGGACCTCTATTAAATCCTAGGGGTTGAGGTCCTATGTAAATCATGCATACTATTTCATATAATCTATATGTCAGAGACTTTCATATAGCTATGTGATAATACTTCATAATTGTTAATGTTTTCTCCTTTAATAGAAGATTTGATTTTGCTTTTCTTTTTGCTTGAAAAATGATGATCAGTAGAGAGATTTTCCCAGGTTTCTGAGTGAGAGCTAAAAGAAATGAGATAATTATTATTATGAATAAATATAATAACAATTTCTTTTCACTTTCAAACTATTCCTACCTGGTCAGATTTAGATATGAATCAGAACCAGAATGCTGGGAAGAAAAAGGGGTGACTCAGAGACTATCTAGAGTCTGAAGAAATGAATTCAAAATCTGTCTCTGCTATTTACTGCCTAAGTGATTACATGGAAGTCATTTAACTTTTGTACCTCGGTTTCTTCATGTGTGAAATGGGGAGGATTGGATAACTAGTCTCGACTCTCAGGTCTATGAACTCTTTGGACTTTTAGCAGCCATATAAATCAAATGAAAGAGTTGAACTGGGTGATTTCTACTGTTTGTCTAATTATACTGATGATGATGATGACTGCTAATCTTTATATGGTACTTAAAATTTTGAAAATGATTTTACTTAAATTATTTCATGTGACTCTAAGTCAGTACTATTATTATCCCCATTTTATAGGTAAGAAAACTGAAGTTAGGAAAGGTTAAGTGGGGGCGGCTAGATGGCGTAGTGGATAAAGCACTGACCTTGGAGTTAGGAGTACCTGGGTTCAAATCTGTTCTCAGACACTTAAGAATTAACTAGCTGTGTGACCTTGGGCAAGCCACTTAACCCCATTTGCCTTTCAAAAACCTAAAAAAAAAAAAAGAAAAGAAAAGAAAATGAAAAGTTAAGTGAGTTTCCTAGGGTCACATGGCAATTGTCTGTGACAGGATTTGAATTGGGCTCCTCCCAATTCCAAGTCCAGTATTCTATCCACAATGCCCACCAGCCATAAATCCAAAATCAAAAAAAAAATTCTCATACTATTAACCTCCCTACTGAATCATCCCCCAAAAGCATATGAAATATTGATTTATCTTTGAACAATTTTCAGAGCTTAGCATAAGAGTCAGTCAATAGGGGTGGCTAGGTGGCATAGTGGATAAAGCACCGGCCTTGGAGTCAGAAGTACCTGGGTTCAAATCCAGGCTCAGATACTTAATAATTACCTAGCTGTGTGACCTTGGGCAAGCCACTTAACCCCATTGCCTTGCAAAAACCTAAAAAAAAAAAAAAAAGAGTCAGTCAATATCCCTAGTTATCCCCCAGATGTTCCGCAAAATAAATAAATGTCATTCTGAACAGAATATTCAGAAGTTATGAAGATCACCAACCTAGCCCCAGATAAACTGGGGAAGAAGCAGAAGGATGAACAGATCGCTTAAAGACATTTGACAAAGGGTCTCTTTCATTACAATGCCTGGGGAATACCACTTCCTAGGGTGTCTTAAAAGTAAAATCGGAGTGGCCAGGTGGCACAGTGGATAGAGCACTGGCCCTGGAGTCAGGAGTACCTGAGTTCAAATCCAGCCTCAGACACTTTATAATTACCTAGCTGTGTGACCTTGGGCAAGTCACTTAATGCCATTGCCTTGCAAAAATCTAAAAAAAAAACGTAAAATCTCTTCAACTATCAGGACCCACAGCAACAAATTTAGTGGAATGACTACTTAACTAGGAAGATACTTTGGAATGGATTTCTTGCTCTGATTCACTAGTGGGACAGCCTATGGCCAGTCTCTTAACCTCCTAGAATCTCGGTTGATTTTTTTTATTTTCATTTGTAAAATAGGCATAATAATGCTCTCATTACCTAGCTTATAGCTTTGTAAATGATATGAATAATGACCTGAGCTGCTGGGAAGGTTATTCCTTTATACTAGCATTTTGATATTGGCATCCTTATCAGTCAACAGAGTTGGATTCTGCTGTAGAACTTCCCCATGCAGGTACAGATCTCTGTCTCAAGGCTGCCCTATCGCCTACACAATGATCTTTCTCTATGCCTCAGTTTAATCAGCAATTGCTCATTCCAGAAAGCTTCAGTACCATCCTCTTCTTCTTCCTCTTCCTCAAGTGTAAAACATTTCAGGGACATAGTGGGAAAAGGTCCTGATCTCATTTGCTCTGCCATTTAGAACCCATGTGGCTTTAGGCAAGTCACTTATTTCTTCTGAACTTTAGATGCCTTATTTGTAAAGTGAAGAGATTAAGCTAGATGACCACGGAGGTCTTTGCTTTCTCTAAATATATGATCCCAATGAAGCCCATGCTCTGAGGCCTTCCCTATTATCCCCAGACTGCATATTCCCCAATATCAGCTGACTTTGGTTTTTTGACCCCTTTCAGATGAAACAGAAACATTCAATCTGAGCCACAATTTGAAGTAATAAGCAGCTCGTCTCTTTGCAAGGGAAAAAAGGCAATTTCCTAGTAACCTTTGGAAACATCTAAATAACCTACACATCTTTATGGCTGAGTGACTCCTTGGATTAAGGAAACTTTTGAGCTTGTGTTTGCAAAGATTTCCATTAACATCTTTGAACAACCTCTCATCTCATTTTTAAAAAAGGTATCATTCAATAGAAGTGAATATGGCCTTTCTGTCCCTTTCCTCATGCTGCCAGTTCTCCTAATCACTCATAAGATATGCTCCTGAAGCCCTCATTCAGGCTCCAATGGAGAATTCTCACCCAGAGGTCACAATGTTCTGGGAGTAGAGTCAGAAGGACCTTTTCTGTATGGGGTTAGAATCTTATTTTGGTCTCATTTAAAATAAACCAACATTTCTCCCTCCCTAGCCCACTGCACCCCCCTCTCTGCTCTCCAACATGGTTAACTCCCAGAGGCAAAAGAAGATTGCTTTTATTTCCCAGGCCTCCATTCCTGCTATAGGCCCACACTGTTTTTAAAGGGCTTGTTCTCATGAGAAAATGCCATAAGCTATATTTATCTCTAACTAATCCATTCTATCTCTGCTCCAAGATTAAGGAATTAATGACTGCTACAGCTGCTGTCCTTATCACATTAATTACTGTAAATTGGCTGGAGTCTCAAAAAAAATCTACTCACAGACACTGAGAGGGCAAGGTTCTCCTTTGGAACATTGAGTACCAAACATAAACAATGAATTTGTGGGACAGTCCTAGGAAATGCCTGGTAATTTCTACAGGTAATAGATGAGTGAATGGACCCGTGAGTTTTTAGCAGTACATATACACAGAAAGCTTCTTGGAGGCTTAGCCATATACTTTGAGTATTTCATAAGAAATTGGGAACTGTTGACAGATTGTTAACTAACTTGAATCAAACAATGGAAAAAAACTAGCATAGTGATCCTGGGGAGGAAGCATGGTGTAGCAGAAGTGCTAAATTTAGAATTGGGGCACCTCGATTCAAATCCTACCTCTGAAATCTAGTATCTGCATGGTTTTGGTCATCACTTGAAATTCAATTACCTCATCTATAAAATGGGGATAACACTGGTCACACAGAGTGTCTGCAAGGCTCAGATGAAATAATGTATAAAAAAAGTATTATTTAAAAATTAAAGAGTTTGATAAATGTTAACCTATTACCTATAATCCACCTATGATTTTTCTAAGAAAACTAATATCACTTTCGATTGTGCCTAGGAATCAAGAGGTGACAGTGCAGCTATTCTCTACTCTATCAAATCACATCTGGAGTATGGCATTCTCCAGCTCCACATTTTAAGGAGGGCATTGATAAAATGGAAAGAAAGTCACTGAAGAATGTAAAAGCTTTTGAGACAGACAATATGGAACATGCTATATGGGACAGAATGAAGGAACCAGGGGTGTTTTCTGGAGGACAGACTGGAGTGGGAACATGATAGCTATCTTCAAATATTTGAAGGACAGAGATGATCTTACTTGCTCGATGTGGCTCTGTTGGGTAGCAATAAGTAGGAAGTGAAAAAGATAAATTTTGACTTGAGATAGGAAAAGTCTTACCATTTAGATCTAGCCAAAAGTAAAATAAATTACTTCAGGAGTTTCTGGGGTGCCCTTTCTCAATCCAAGACTGGATGACCCCTTGCTGAATGTGTTATAAAAATAATCTTTTGGGGGTTCTTCTAACTGAAATTTTCTTAAGATTTTGAATCTATGAATATGCAATGTTTTATCACAACCTGTGTATAGACTCCAATCTTATCTCAGGAAGTAGTCAATTTCTTCCCAGTAGGAATCCATCAAGCTACGCTCCCATGAAGAAAGACGTCAGCAACTTCCCATAGTGGTAAAGGAAATCACCATGGGACTGTATCATATCGGGGGGACCATCTGCTAGATCCTTCATAGCAATGTGTCCTATTGTAATGTCTTTTAGTTTCCAAACATCTCTGGTTCCAAGTCCCTATGGCTGGGGCTTCCATCCAAGCTGTCAGTTATATGGTCTTAGAGAAAGATTTTCTGGCCAAGTTGAAAGTAATTATCTATTCTAAAAACAACCACTAGTCACATAATGGGATATTTCAGGGAAGGGGTGGGGCATGTGGTGGTGGTAAGAATTAGTGGAACAAACATCCCTCAAGGAAAAAAAGACAAGAAAGAGATGAGGTATTTGCATTCCCTTGGTTCTTTATAAGAGTTCTTCAGAGTTCTAATTCTTGTCCATCATTCAGCTTTTCACTAGGGAAACCCACATGTTTTAAAGTTTAAACTACTCTTTCTCTATAGGGACATCATTAGATCTGTTGTCAAGTGCTTAATTGATTGACACTCAATAACAAAAACCAATTCCAGAGAACTAAACGCACTAGATGACCTCACTGAAATTAATGATAAACTAAATTGTTATATTTCTTAAAGTTCTACGATCAGAAAAGCCAATTGGCATAGATAGAACTCACCCAGGCTACCCTAACAATTTTTGGAAGTCCAGAGTATCTGGGAACCAAAAAGATGAACACAGTCAAATTCTAGCAGATGCTACCATGAGGGCATAACTTCCTACTACTCCCCATCAGTTAGCCTCTCTCCTCTTCCTATCACTTCTATCTCAGAAGAGATTAAAAGGGAACAGGATCTGTTAACTGAAGTTGTTGTTCTTATTGTTTGTCCTTCCTTCTCAAAGAAGACCCTGACATCAGGGAGGTGATGCCACGACAAATAAATGAACTAGATATAAGTTGGGAAGGGCTGTGCAAAGTCACCAACCTCACTTTCTCCTCTGGAGCCATCTAGGTCTAGTGTCTAGGTATGACTCATGATGACTGAAGATGGTCCTAGATGCAGTGAGAAACATTGACCTTCTAAAGCTGTTTTTTAACAGGTCTCAGTTTGATTGAGGCAACACCCATTCACTTATTAACTCCAGGAAATAATGTAATGAAGCAAAGAATGACCACTTTTATCTAGTCAAAAAAAAATATCAATCTGGTAGAGGAAGGCCCTTGGGGTTATTGGTGACTGAGGAAGATACTTGAGAAAGAAAATGAAATAAGCATTTATTTATGTGCTTGGCACAATTGCTAAGCAATTTATAAGTATTATCTCATTTGATCTTGACAACCTTGGGAGATAGGTGCTGTTATTATCCCCATTATACAAGAAACTGAGGCAAATAGTTTAAAAGCTAGCATTATATAGCCCCTACTGTCTGTCAAACACTAGACTAAATTTGAGAATGAAAAATGAGAAATATTATCTCATTTAATCCTCACAAAAACCCTGGGAGATAGGTGACATCATCATCACAATTAATAGTTAAATAAACTAAGTCAAATAGAAATGAAGTAACATGTACAAAGTCACAGAACTAATGACTGCTCCTGAATTTGAACTCAATTCCTCCTGACTTGAGGTCCTCTGTTCTACTCACTGCACTGCAGTTATGAGACTAAGCCATTCACTGAGAGGTAATTAGAGTCAACAAAAACCCCTTTCATCTTCCACTCTAACAAACTTATGGAGAGGTCCTAAAATTTAAACTATTCTCCTATGGTCCAATAAAAAGAATGATAAGATTGCAATCAGATGGCCTTTTAAGCTGGTCTTTGCCATTTAGTACATTTATGATCTTGGACAAGTTACTTCCCATGCCCCTGATTGGAGGAGGTGGAGGTTGAACAATAGAGAGCTTCTCTCAGATCTTCTATTGAAAAAAGGGTACCCAAAACATCACCTCTTCATTTCCCATTTAACTGTGCTCCTCTGAGTCTTAATATCACACCCTTGAGTCATGTACTTTCTTTCTAACATTTACTCCACTTTCTATCTTCTTTTAATATGCTTTCTTCTTTATCAAGTTGTGAGCTCCTCAAGGACAGGGATTGTCTTTGCCTTTTTTAGAGACATTACTTAACACAGGGTCCATTAAATGCATAATAGGTGCTTTATAAATGGTTATGGACTGAGTTATTAATTCATCTCTCTGGTCTTTGGTTTCCTTCTCCATAAAGTAAGAAAATTTTACAAAAAGATCTCTAAGATCCTTTCCAGTTCTAACTCTATAATGTATGATCAATTCCTCTTCCCCTTCCCCATTTATTAGAAAATCAAAACTGGGAATTCCTTCCATTCATCTCTATGGAAAGACAACATTTCTTTAAGTGATACATTTATTTTCTATATCTCCTACAAAGAGACAAATGTTTAGAAGGTGAATGTCTACTTGGGCATAAAGAACACTTCAACCTTAGTCCATCTGGATACCAAATCTAATTGTGGTGATCTGACCTGGCCTGAATAGTTAGGAAGGAGAAAACTATTTGAGATGTACATGGTATAATTGCCAAGTCATTCTTTTTTAAATGAAATGCCAACCAATAGTTTTATAAGTAGAAGTATGAACTAGAAAAAGAACAAAGAAAAATGACCAGTGATTGTTAGTCTAAGAAGATGTCCAATAAGTTGGAAGAAAATTACTCAGAATTAAGAAGGGTCACAAAGGCTGAAGGTATCATAAATTTATAGAATTCAAAAGGACCTGAAAATTCCTATACAATTTGTTCCTGATTCTCCCAGGTACTAGCAAGAACCTTAATTACTTTGGATAAATTTTGTACAAATATGTGTAAGTATGCATGTATGTATGTATGTAAGTATACATAAATGTGTGTGTGTGTATATTTACACATTCTTGTTGTTCAGTCATTCAGTTGACCATGAGGTTTACTGGCAAAAATACTGGAATGGTTTGCCATTTCCTCCTTCAGTTCAGTTTACAAATGTGGGATTTAGGCAAAAAAGCATTAAGTGATTTGCCCAGGGTCACACAGCAAATAAGTGTCTGAGGATAGATTTGAACACAGGAAGATGAAATGTCCTGACTCTGGATCTGGGGCTCTATCCATCATGCCACCTATCTGTCCCCTAAAAAAGAATCCCTGTACAATATACAGTCTATGCTTGAAGAAACAATGGAATATAAGGAAATGAATACTGAAGTCAGAATCAAAAACTCTACGTTCAAGTCTTGGTAACCTTGAGCAAATAGATTTTGAGAATTGAGACAAAAATTACTCATGTTCAGTTATGCAGCCTCTCTCATACATACACCATTTTTCAAAAATATCTGCCAACAATACCACAATCATACCAGTCAATTCTCTCAACATTAGGATAAGTCATGTCTCTGGCCCTGGTGACTTGAACTTACCAAAAGGAGTTAGGTGCTCTCCTCTTTTCCCCCTTATTTTGAATTTCAACTTCCTTTTAACCATTTTGCTCTAAACTTTCTTCAGATGAAGATGAAGAAAAAGATTCTCTGTGACTTGAGAAAACAGAAGCAAAATCAGTGTTTTGTCATTCTCATTGTCATTCATTATCATCATATCATATACCCTGAATCATTGATATCTCTTTGTTCTTCCACTGGATGCTAACATAAAAAGAAATTAAATTAAATTTGGAATTGGACCTGTACAACAAAAAGAACCCAGGTTCTGTAAAGAGTCACAATATAGATAACATTTATACAGGGTTTTATGCTTTACAAAATTTTTTCCCTCCCTCTACTTTGGGGGATAATTATTTTCCCATTATATAGGTAAAGGGGGAAAAAAAGACCTTAGCGAGTTAAATAGCTTGATAAGGGTCACATAGTGAATCTCAGAATCAAAACTCAAACCCATGTCATCTGACTCAAATTTCACTTTCAACTTCTGCCAAACTGGATAGTTAGAGGATGGAAGTGATTTATGATCTAGACCACAGAAAAGAAAAACCGACTTCACAAATAAGATCAATTTCATATGCAACAAGTGATAGTGAAATTTTTTAAAGCAAATCAGAATAGTGAGAATAAGATTGCTTAATGATAAGAGCTCTGACTGCTATCATAAGACTAGATTCAAATCTAACCTCTGAACCTCACTGACTTTGTGATCTTGGTCAAACCATTTAATTTCCATAGGTCTGAGCTTTCTCATCTACAAAATAAGGAGGTAAACCAGATAGCCTCTGAAATTCCATCCAGCCCTAGAATTGTGTCCCTGGAACAAAAAATTCTAGAGAGATCGAACTTCTGGGTGACCAGAGCCTCAAGATCTAAGAGAAAAGTTAAAATAGGTATTTCAAGTCATGATGAATATAGCCTGAAGTCCTGTTGGAAAACCTTTTTAGAAGCCAAAGAGGAAAGGATCTTTCTTTTCCAAGAATCAAAAGTAAAGAACAACATCCACTCATAGAGAAAATCAAAGCCTTGCCTAGAAGAACATGGGGCAAAGAAGTCTTAGAAAAAAAGAAGCGTGTGTTGATGTCAAGGACTTACAAACACAAAAATAAGTTTGAAATATGGGTCGGTTTCGCCAAGCTAGATCCTTTGGCAAGATACCAAGAGGTGAAATACTATTCAGCCCAGGGATTGGATTGGCATGATCTGACATAGAGGACAAGATCAAAGGAAGGGCAACGGAAAATGAGAGAAATAAAACAAAGAGTTTAGCTAGGTTCCCTATAAATAGGCCTCAAATACTGAAAAGACCTACATAAATTTATGAATATTATGGAAAGATCTTTAATGAAATGAAGTATGTGGGGGTAGGAATCTAAAAGCATTATTTTTTAGAAGGGATGGGCTTCACCAGCCTGCCAAAGGGATCAAAGACACAAATAAGGTCAAGAACATATGGTCTAAGTGAATAATTCTCAAGAATAATTTCTCTCTGTAATTCAAATGCACTCATAAGCCAAAAACTCTAAATATTCAACAAGTCCAAGAAAGAAGAAAGGAAGGAAAGGAAGGAAGAGAAAAGAAAAGAAAAGTTTGCGAGTTTTTTATGTTTTTCAATGATGATTTATGGGAATAGTTCAGCTCAATATGGTGAGCTATTAAACAAGTATTTCTATTAAGCTCTTCCAAAAAATGGAAATAATTTTCCAATTACATCACATAAAAGTAGATTAAAACCATGGAAACCAAATCTGCCCTTTTTCAGATTTATCAGCTTTGAGTCTAACATCAGGAAGGTAGCCTGCCATTTAAACCTAAATTGCTGATTCTTAAAGGGTTTGCTTTCCAAGTTTCTCTTAGTGTGCCAAAAAGTCTACATAAAAATTGCATAGAAAGTCACATCTAATTCTTCCATAAGATGCCATGATTTCTCATGGAAAAAGAGGATTATCATGCTGTGACCAAAACATGTTTGAGAATCACTGTTCTAGAAAAACCACAAACTTTGCTTTTCACTGTGCACTTCTTTTCACTATGCACTTTCACCATACACAAATGCTTCTTCACAAGAGCAACCAAAAGTTTGACAGGAAGCATCTGTTTTATACTTTAATATTGTCTCCCTAATGCTGCTTTCTTTTAATATTCCAAGATTGAATCTGCCATTACTGGATATTTCCATGCTTCCTGTGGAGGGATGAGGGGAGATCTCTAGATCATTCCCAAGTATCAACCTCCCTATGACCTCAGGGATTGAAAACCAATCAGACATGCCCAACAGAGAAGTTGCACATTCTTATAAAACTGACAGTCTTTTCTTACATTATTGAGCTGTCCAGGTGGGGAAGGCAGACCCTTGGTATCCCCAAATCAAAGTAGAGTGATAAGAGCTTATGTAACCTGAGTATGCCAAGTCTGAGATCAATGCCTTCCAAAACCATCATTGACCATTAACCATCCCTTTCTTTCTGCTATAGCAGATGGAAGGAGTTTTCATGCCAATGAAATCACAGGTCCTGGACAGATAAATCTGATATGCATTCTGGCTAGAGAAGTAGCATGATGTCATAGCAAAAGCACTAGAATTTACATAAAAAGATCAGTTCTTAAATGCAATGACTGCACACAAGTCATTTCACTTAGGTGACTCTGAGTTTCCCCCATTTCTATGATTGGGGATACTATCATTCACCCCTATCTCATAGAATTTTTGGGAAACTAGTGATTTGTAAGTCTCCTAACATTATATAAATGTCAGCTCTCAGCATTTTTCATTCAGGTCACCGATTTTTTTAAGTACCATAAATTAGGACTCAAAGCAGAACCATACAAAACACTACTAGAAATGCTTTTACAAAGTACCAATGATTCTTTCAAAACATTATGTAGTGAGACCTGGTTGTATGTTTCTCCTTCCAGTGCCCAAGATCCAGCTGTATCCTTTGTCCTTCCTTGCTCCTTCTCCATACACTAACCCCTAAGTGTCATAAGTAAGTCTTAGATGAGTTGCAATATACCCTTAATGCTTTTAGCATTACCGGACAGTCTGACTTTTTGTAAAATGTTTAAAGTCCCAAAGCAGTTGTAACAATGGGATAGAGGTGAGAGAATTATAGATCTATCTAATAATACTGTCATATCATTCAGAATATATCTTTCTACCATGTCTACAATGAAATAATGAGAGACATAAAAATCTGAAAGAGATCAGTAAACCCTCTCACAATAGTATTCCCCAATTTAATTTCTAATAAACTATACAAAAAGAAAGAAATATAGTCAATTGCAGGGAAAAATTAGAACTTGAACTCAGTACTATAGGTTGTCTGGGAGTTGTAGAGCTGGAGAGGAAGAGGGGATATTCCCAGTGAATGCATCTGACAAACCAGAAACTTAAAGATGGAAGTTGTCATAATGGGGTCAAAGAAAAGACTGGTCTAGCTGAAGCAGAGTTCAAATTGGGAAGCAATGAATGATAAGGAAGGGTAGGTAAGATGGAGTTAGACTGTGGCAGTTCCTGTAGGATAATCAACCTAAGGAATTTGCCCTTTTTGCTAATAAGCAGAAGAAGACCTCTGAAGAAGGGTTTTGATCAGGGAAAAACTCACCACAAGGCAATATGTCATAACTGGTTAATTGAATGGAGCTGGAATCAAGAAGACCTGTGTTCAAATTTCACCTTTGATGTTTACTAGCTATGTGATATGAGGAAGTTCTATAACTTCTTTGAACTCAGTTTCCTAATTTTTATGGAGATCATTATTTTTATAGTAATTACCTCATAATGCAAGGAAATGCTTTGCAAACCATAAAATACTGTTATTATTGATGATGATGATGTTGATAATATTGATGGTGGTGATGATGATGATGATGGTGGTGTTGGTGGTGGTGGTGGTGGTTGGTCTGCTTGTTCTGTGTTGAGGTAGATTGAAATAGAGATTGGCTAGAGGCAGAAAGACTACTCTGGCAGTCATATCAATAATCTAGATGTCAGGACCAGGCTCTAGCAGCATCAAGAGACAATATGTAGTCATCAAAGACATTTTTAAAAATAGAAGGTATTAGAAACAAACACTAGAAACAAAATAGAAAGGAGGAGGAGGGGTAAAAAGGCATGAGACAATTCCTGGTGCAAAGCTAGTAAGTGGTAGGTATTAGATCTCCAAACTTTATCTCTGAGTTTTAAACTCTTGGTTGTTGTCTTTCTCTTCTTCATCTTTCCTCCTCTTGGAAAATATTCTGTTAAACTGATCTGAGTAGGTTTCCATCCTCATGAGAAATCTGAGGCAGTATGTCATCCTAAACATTATAAAGCTTGGCATTAAAAGCCTCCCAAAGTCTATTTTCCCCTGGAGTCAGGTGCCATTTGTCATTTGCTCACACATTCTTTCTGGCAGACTGCTTTATGATGTTTCCCAAGGGCTGGTATGGGCTGAAGAGCATCCTTCCTAAGTGACTCCCAAGAAAGCAAAGAAACCTACAGATACTAAAAGAAAACCACTTCCTCCAGGTTGTTTTTTTTCTGCTCCTTACATTTGGGACAGGTAAGTTATAGTCTTCTCTTCCAGTTGTTCACATATCTCATTACAAGATACTACAAAGGGTCAAAAAGCTCAGGGTTCCTCAGATTTAATGCTTGGGAACTCTACAGTCTTGGCTGCTCATTCACATGAACCAATTTTCTGCTCTTCTTAGGATGTTTGCCAAAATGTATCTGTCCACAAGAGCTTCTGAGTTGTGAATGTAAGTGTTCACTGTGTGGAAGCAGGAGGCAGTTTGACTATAAAGATAAAAGAATAGAGATTCTTAGGAATCTTTTTAAAGGGAACCAAAACCACATATTCTTATTCATTCTCTAGAATAACTTTTTTCAGGAATTATAGTCTATTAAAAATGTGTTTGATCTATAATTGAATGAGTTAAGGAGGCAGGGAGGGGGTATTCCAATTTTATGATGCAATGTTTCCATTGATTTTGCAAGTTAGCATAAATTTTCTCTAAACACATGCAAAAAAAATCACTGGCACATTTTTAAGACAAAAAAAAAGGACTCATAAAATACCCCTAAATCAATGACTTGAAAGGACTGTCTACCTCTGACATTTTGGGAGCAGGTAAGTAAAAGAGGATAGGTAAAGTGAGTATATGTGTCTGTGTATTCTGTGACAGCCAATAAAAAACAATATCTTACAGAAATGTTGAGGATAATGTACCCTAAGGTAATGCTTTTTTTGAGGAATTAACTTTATATGATCTCTTCTTAGTAACATTCTGACAATCCTTTTGGGGTGTGTGTGTGTGTGTGTGTGTGTGTGTGTGTGTGTAGATATAGATAGATATAGATATAGATATAGATATAGATAGATATATATACATACATATATATCTTCATACATAATGTTTAAATATCATTTCAGTTAATGGGAATTGTTCCAACATCAAGAAAAAGTCAAGTTTCTCCATCTGACTATTCCACTCACTAATGCCACCAAGTAGATGAAAAAGTCCTTTGCATCTATGCTTTTGATTAGACAACATTACAGTATTTTTAAGTATCCAGAGAGAAAGAAGTCTGTTGCTAAATATCTCTTTTTGATAAATAAAAACTTCTAGAACTAGGGGAGATTTTAGCTATAAGTAAGGCAAGGCTACAAGGACTTTAATCCAGGATACTGAAATGTAAAGAATGCAAAATAAAAATAATATATGCACTCTTTCCATTCTTCAAAAGCAACTAGACTTATCCCATAATTAGCAGGAATAGTTATTAAAAATAAACTACAGGATACTCTCATTCACCTCATTCCATGCAAGGGAAATTGTTTTAGTTACTTCCTGTATAGATTTCACACATGAATTTAAAGCTTTTTGAGAACACATCCTGTGCTTCTTGCCCCAGTCTCTTGTTTGTCCCAGGAACCAAAGTTGTTAGTCATGTATCTAATTGCAGAAATATTTCCTCCTCTGTAAAAACTCAAGAAAAGGCCATCAACTAGTAGAACAGTTCTCAAATTTTATTCAGTTGGGGCAGCTAGGTGGCACTGGCCCTGGAGTCAGGAGAACCTGAATTCAAATTTGACCTCAGACACTTAATAATTACCTAGCTGTGTGACCTTGGGCAAGTCACTTAACCTCATTGCCTTACCAAAAAAACTTGAATTTTATTCAGCAGATCTTTAGATGAGCTACTGCCTCTACCACTCAACCCATTCCACCATGAAGTTTGCCAGGATTTTTACTTGGGACAGAAGTAATATGGAACTATACCCAAAGAGCTATAAAGCTGGGTATATGCTTTGATCTAGCAGTGCTAGCTAGATCTGTATCCCAAAGAGATGGGGAAAAAAGGAAAAGGAAAAGGAAAAGGATCTATTTGTACAAAATAATTATAAAAGCTCTTTTTGTGGTGGCAAAGAATCTGAAATTGAGGAAATCCCCATCAATTGGGGAATAGTTAAATAAATTGAAGTATATGATTGTGATGGATTATTATGCCCTATAAGAAATAACAAGTAAAATGATTTCAGAAAAACCCAAAAAAGATTACATGAACTCATGCAATGTAAAGTGAGCAATACCAGGAGAATGTTGTACACACTAACAGTAATACAATGAAGAACTACAAATAACTTAGCTATTCTCAGCAATACAATGATCCAAGACAATCTCAAAGGCTTCAGGATGAAGCAGGTGTCCAAAGAGAGAACTAATATTGTCTGAATACAGATGGAAGTATACTAATTTTTATTTTTTTCTTTATTTCTATTTCTGTTTGAATCTTCTTGTAGAAAACAACTGATATGCAAATGCTGTACATGATTGTACATGTATAACCTATTTCATATTGATTATTTTTTCAGAGAGAAGGAAGGAGGAAAGGATAAAATTTGAAACTCAAAGTTTTTTAAAATGTTAAAAATTGCTTTAGCACACAATTGGGGAAAGATAAAATATTATTTTTTGTTTTATTTTTCCAATTATATGCAAAGATAGGTTTCATAAAATGTTATTTTAATATTAAATACAGCTAGAAACATCTTATCTTGAGGGATGTTGCAGCCTCACCTGTCTCTTCACTTTCTTTCCTATTCATGGGTAAGTCACTTCACCTCTATGAGGCTCAGTTTCTTCACCTATAAAATGAGAAATAACAGCATCATTAGCACTTTCAGGATGATTGTGAGGCTCAAATGAAATAAAGGATGTACTGTATTTTGTAAATTTATATACATGCTAACTACTATTATATTATTTTTATTACATATTTTTGAGTGTTGATAAACATTTATCAAGCATCTATTGTGCTGTAATAAGTATTAGGGATACAAAAAGAGGCAAAGAATAGTCCCTGGCTCTCAAGGAGCTCACAACCTAATGGAAGACATTAATGAAACTAGATAGATAGATAGAGAATCAATTAATTAACATATTAGCTAGGTATTGATTGCTTATCTATATCACCCTGTAGAATATAGCCTCCTCAAGGACAGGGATTTTTTTTGTCTTCAAATCCCATCATCTATCATGGTTCATTATGTTTTGTACAAGTTTAATAAATGCTTATTGAATTGAATTGAAATGAATTTAACCAAATGTTGACATGAATGTGGCACAAATAATGAGAATTTATCCAGTGTCTCTAAGCTTTATTTTAACCAGCAGAAGGAACCAACGGAAGTGATTAGATTTTCCTCTCCTCTTACCCTAACCTAGGCCTACAAAAGGTATGCTAATAAAGAGTAGTAACTTATAGGCAGAAAGAGGACACTTGGATAATTAACAAACTGGGAAATCAGTCCCCAAACAATCAAGATATGGCTGTACTGCAGACAGAGACATGCATCTAATGACCATTAAAGATCCTAATATATTCTTTAAATACTCTACTTCTAATTAGCTTCATTGACTTGACACAATCTTTGTTGAAGATCACTCCTAATGTGATTGGCCACCAGCCACTAATGCTAAATTAAAATGCCATCATTCTTCTGTCCTACCTAATGACCTCAGTCCCCAATGTACAGCAATCTATTTTAGTGGGGAGCACTAAAGCTATTTCCTGGACAATTCCTACCAAAGTCTCTAATTTTTGTTTCTTGAATTGATGGTTTCTTAAGTGAATGGGCCGTTTACTCATGCAGTCATCAGATCTAAAGTGAGAACTCCTTCCACCAATGCATCTATTCCATCATAGCTAAGTCCTGGAAATTTCCTGAGGCAATTAACAATGAAGTGATTCTCAAAGATCCCATAACTAATGAGGGTCAGAAACAGGATCTGAACCTGTCTTTCTGACTGTCAATCTAGCACAGTATGATGCACTATGTCATTGCTCTCATCTGTAAATGAAATGTTCAATTAACCTAAAGTTCAGAATGAAAATATTAACTCTTCAAACCTGAGGAAAATCACTGCCCTTCTAATGACCTTTCATTATCACTGTAAATCCATAAATACTATATACACCCAAAAACACCCATGCAAGCACACCCATATACACATAACTATGCTTATGAATTCAAGAGTAAGCACATATATGTAAAGAAACATACAAACTTATTCAATGTCCACAGTTTGACCTAAGTACATATTCCTAACCTTTCATACATTTTTGGTTCAATTCAAATTTTAGAAGGGGGAAAATTGAAAAAAGCCCTTTCCAGATATTATAAGAAATATCATTCATCTAAAATTGTTTTTATTTGGGGGCAAGTATCACAAATTGACTGGCAGGATTATCAACTACCTTGACTTTAAGATTCTCTCAGGCTGCTGTGTTTTGCAAAACAGCTATAAACTTGAGATTGGCTGTTCATATGACTTCTTATCCCCCCCACCAATACCACAAATATGAATAAGATAAATTGGGCTAAACCTCCTTAATGCAGTATTCTATAATACCCAGTAATAAAGCAGGCTCAGGGAACAGATTCTAATATCAGATGCATGACATATCTTAAAATATCTTCTGTTACACTGAATATCAGATTAAAATCAGACCCTAAACCAAAAGATTCAAATTGCCTTTTCTAACCCTTCAATGAGAGAAAGGCATTTGTTCAGCAGGGATGGGTGTCAGTGGGGCAGGGGGCTTTTTTCCCCCCCCATGATGATGATGAGATGAACATTAAGTAGGTGTACTTGATCTTTTCCCAGAAATGATTTCCAAATTCATTTTTGCATCAATAAACTGAAAATAAAGAGAGTGAAGGAATGACTAAAAAAAATGAAAACTATAGGAATTGAAGAGAGGGGTAGAGACAGAACCTGTAATGTCATTGGCATAGTGAGCTCTCTGTTGAGGGAAGTCCTTCTACCAATGTATTTTGGGACCATCTCTGCAATTTATAATTTTAAGAGAATGAATGTTTTAGTGATTTGCCAACAGATTGACATGACAAGACTCAAACCATTTCTATGCCAGCCTGAAAACAATGACTTGTGCCCCCAAAATTATGAATATAAGGAACTTAATGAAAGTTGGGAAAACATAGGAATTTATATAGCATGAAATAAGCAGAATCTAGAGGACAAGATCCAAAAATGACTACAAAAAAGTAAAGGAAAAAATACTGAAAGACAATAGATTTCAAATCAATGCAATGTCAGATGTTGACTGCAGAGGCTGTTTATGAGGAAGCACAAAGATATATAATCTATTTCAGTAGTGAGCACTCAAGCTATTTCAGAACCCCTTCATACTCTAAAAAATATTGAGGACTCTCCCATCAAGAATTTTGTTTTATGTATTAACCAATATATATCATATTAGAAATTGTCAATTCATTGAACACTTATTAAGTGCTATGTGTGAAGATACAAATTAAAAAAGAAAGCCAACTCTCGTCCTAAAGAATCTAATGGGAGGGGCTTGGAATAACACACAAGAGGAAGGGGGAGGGGGCAGCTAGTTGGCACAGTAGGTAGAGTGCTGGCCCTGGAGTCAGGAGGACCTGAGCTCAAGTTCAGCCTAAGACACTTAATAATTGCTTATTTGTGTGACCTTGGACTAGTCCCCATTGCCATGAATAAATAAATATTTTTAATAAAAAAAAGAGGAAGGGGGAAAAGGAGGAGGTAGGGAAAAAAGGGGAAGTCTGGCACAGGTGTAGGGACATCTTGTTCTTTGGAATTGAGACCAAGCAGAAATGCTGATACAAAACAGAGATTTAAATGTCTTATTATATAATGAAAATAGTTTTGACTTCACAACTTCCAGAAAAGGTTTTAGGGAGCCTCAGGGATCCTTAGGCCAGACTTTGAGAGCCACTATTTCAAAGGTCTTAACCTAGACTAGTAGTTTACTGAAAGTTATATGAGTGAGACCTTTCAGTAGAGAAATGATAGAATTACAAAAGTGGAATGAGGCATTGTTTATCAGATGGGATCCATGTTTGGGTTTATTTTCTTTTAATATTCTTCTTTCTTAAGAGAAGGTTCTAATTAGACAAAGAGCTTGGCAAGGATGAGGAAGGAATAATAGTAAATGACTGAAGTGATTTTTTTTAAAAGATATCATTAATAATCTTTTTTTCAAAAATTCACTGTTTTTCACCATTGTGAGAAAAAACAAGAAGGTCATTCTTACATCAAAATAAGTCACAACTTAATAGATTAATAAAAATATAGTGCTATGATGATATAAAAACTCATTATCACTGTTAAAAGGCCATCTTTAGTAGTCTTTCTCAGTGATTGTTATTTATTTTATGTTCAAGTAATTCTCAAATGTCTTGGGGGTGAAGGTGTGGGGAAAATATATTAGTCAATCATTCTTGATTCATATGTACCATCTTATTCATGCATCTCAACTTTTAAGAAGCAATTGATCATGTCTCCCTAAAAGTCAGCTATGGTCTGGGTATTTCAAGACTCACTTTTCTTCTCTTCCTGGGACATCAGGCAGGAACTCTGAATCTTGTTCACCATCATACAAAAAAGAAAATTTCTAAATTTTATAGGATTGAAGAAAAAAATGAGGATGGGCTTTAGAGGAGAAGAAGAATGGAAAAGAATTCGAAAGACAGAGAAAGAAAGAGTCAGGAAAAAAGAGTACCAGCCCTTCAAGAAATATGAGAGAGAGAGAGAGAGAGAGAGAGAGAGAGAGAGAGAGAGAGAGAGAGAGAGAGAGAGAGAATATTCAGATATGGAAATTAACCTATGAGGAACACTTCCAATATCTCCATTGTCACATATAATCATAATCTCACAAGATTATAGATCTAGAATTAAACAGGATTTCAGAGGCCACTTTGTCCAAAATCCTGAAATCCTGAATCTCTCAAGGAGTCTTTTCAAAAATAAAATTAAAGGAAACCACTACTAGTACTCAAAAACAAGTCCCAAAAGTGAGATTGGAGAATTCCAAATAACAGACAGCTGAACATTAAAAAGAAAAAAAGAAAAAAGAAAAACCCATCTCCTAGGGAACTATGCATTAATTCAACAAGCATTTTTCTAAAGTGCTCCTGAAAATTAAAAATCAATCCTAATAAGTGAACATTTAAATGAGGAGGTGGGCTTGAAGTCTTCAGCTCCTCCTGCTGAGAACATGCCTCAGCCACCTACACCTCTGGACAGAGGAATCCATCTCCATCCAGACCAATCTGATTGGTTTTCTCCCTAATAAACTGGGGCACCCTTAACATCAAGGGAGAAATACAAGGACATGGGTTTATTGCTTAAAAGCAAGATTTCACCTAGATTATTAGATTCTGTCTACACTCTAAACAGAAATCAGGTCTCCCAGTTGGGTGGGGTCCAGCTCAAGGTCAAAGTCAAAGATAGAGAAACACATCCCCTAAGTATTAAGGATAATCTTATCAATCAAATCTATCCTCTCCAGTTTGACTGACCTACAGGGACTGTTCCCTAAATGAGGAAATAAAAAAGGAAAAGTTTAGTTTAATTATTGGTTATTAATATAAAGCAAAGTAATTTTTCTCACTTGTACATAAAATTACAATGATAATCCTACACTGACCATCTCTCAGACAATAAGGATCCAATATCATAATATACATCTGCACTCTATAGACCAAGGGTTGCATTTATGTGACCCTGTGATTTGAGTCTCTCCACCAATGCATTCTTTGCAATTTACTATCTTAAAAGATTACTTAGGGGTGGCTAGGTGGCGCAGTGGATAGAGCACCAGCCTTGGAGTCAGGAGTACCTGAGTTCAAATCCATCCTCAGACACTTAGTAATTACCTAGCTGTGTGGCCTTGGCAAGCCATTTAACCCCATTTGCCTTGCAAAAACTTTAAAAAAAAAGATTACATGGGGAAATAGAAAGGTAGTATACTTCAAGAGCAAAATTTGAACCCAGATATTCCTGATTCCAAGGAGTTGATGCTACTGCAAGCTTCTCTTGTTTTAGATTGCCAATAAATAAATAAGATTAAATATATAAAACCCTTTGCAAACCACAAAATATAGTTAGTCATTAATTAAGGAAGATGGACCTTATAATAGGGTCAGGATTTTTATAGGGATTTTTCAGGAATAGGAAATATTCTTTGTTAATTGATAATTATTTCCCTTTACCTAATTTTTCCTGCCACTTATTGACAACTATTTTTAATAGCTGAAAGTTAATAGTAGAGATGAAATATTTGGCTTTTAGAATAAATTTTAATCTACAATCATGGAAGAAGGATGTATTTGCTTTTCAAACATTTCAGTTTAAGTTCTCCTTTCCTTCTCCTCTAGAAACAACTTAGGTGATTCCTTTTTTCCCTTTAGCTGATCAAAGAGAAAAACACCAAAGGGCAGCTGAAGACCCAATGATGTTGGACTTATCTGAAAAGCATAGTGATCAACTCTTTGGAAAAACCTGGAACTCCTTTATCCCTAGAAAAGAATAACATAGAAAAAACTAGACTGCTCAGCCAGTGTCAGATGCTTCCAATCATAGAGTGTACTAATTCAGAATGTCTACTCGTGTTTCATTTGTCTTGTCTTCAAGGAGCCTGGCCTTCAGTAACTCCAATATAAGTGATGTCATAAGTACTCTAGGCACGTATATATAGATATAGATATAAATATATATATATATATATGTATATGTATATGTATATACATATACATATATAATAGAAATGCCATTTCTATATATTATATTATATATTAATTATATATATTATATATATAATAGAAATTAAAAGACTTTTGTGAATGAAAATAGTTTGTCTCTATAACACAAATGTTTCTTGTCCAAGTAAATTTCTATTTCTTTCCCAAGCAAGTCAATTCACATGTACATACTCAAAGTAAACTTAAACTTAGCTCACCGATCTATCTCTATGATGTCAAAACTTCTCAAGACAAGAGTGAAAATGTTCTATGATTCTCCTCTCTTTCCTTGCCTTTTCCTTCTCTAGACCATTTTACAGATAAGGAAATTGAAACAAACAGGATCAATTGACTTGACCAGGGTCACACAGCTACTGAGTGCCTTCGGCTAGATTTGAACTCAAGAAGGTGAGTCTTCCTGATTCCAAGTCTAGAACTCTATCCATTCTGCCACCTAGTTACCCATAGAAGCTAGGAATTAAAAATACCCCCCCCAAAAAATTAAATAATCTTTACCCTTAAAGAACTTTTGTTCTATTCAGGGGAAAGATATGTATCTCCATAAGTAGAGAGGACAGGGAATTAAGCAATAATCTTCTGTCAATTGAGATAATGTTTATTTTTAAACAGCACCTAGCATATAGTAGGTGCTTTTTAATTACCTATTCCCTTTCCTCTCTTTCTTATTCCATAGAGATAGTTAGCCATCTAATTCAGACCAAGGAATCTTCCCCCCCCCCATACTTCTGTTAATACTTTGGGACCTGAAATAGATAATTAAAGTATCTATTTCACTTTCCCTGTTTATAAGACTCAACTAAAGCCTATTATCTATTTAATCAGATCACCTTAACTACACCATTCCGAAACAAGCAATTCCATTTATAGGGCAAAGAAAGGAAGCAAGTTAGTGAACCTATATGGGCCTCTTGCTTCTTCAACTGTAAAATGAGGTCATTGGAATAGATGGCCTTTAAGGTCTATTCCCACTCAAAACCTATCATTCTAGATAAAACTATTCTTCCCTAAGTCAGTGTCTAAACTGCTGGAAAAAAAATAAAAGTTGGCTATTAATTGACCAACTACATTAAGAGAAAAGTTGAATAGAAAGCTCAGATGCCCTCAAATTAATATTTTAACATCATAGAATTTCAGAGCTGGAAAAAGAGTCCTTAGACAGCAACAGTAATTTGAAGAATGTTGGATTTGGAGTCAGAGGGTCTGGATTCAATTCTGAGAGAGAGAGAGAGAGAGAAAGAGGCACTAACACACTTGCATATATATATATATAAATATTTGCATACAAACATAGGGTTAGCTTCTGATAGATGAGAGAAAGAGAGAGAACATGTGTTAAGTATGTATTGACATATTCTTATGGAAAAAAGACTATTCACGAAGAGGAACTGGAAAGGAAAGGCATAATTTTGAGAGACCAAGATGGCTAATAAAGACAGTGAACTTCTGAGAATAAGTTTTTAGCTGAAGTAAAATAAGCATTGCTGTGGCTCTCATGAAAAAGAAGTTTGGACTAGTTCTTTGATTTACTATCTACATCACCTTGGATGAATCATTTAATCTCCCTTACCCTTAATTTCTTCATGCATAAAATGAAGGGGTTTGGACTAGATGGTTCCTATTTTCACTTCTAGTTCTAATTATGATGCTGTGATTGTACAGTACAGCATTTTCTGAATGTTTTGGTCTCAGGTCCCCCTTTTTAGTCTTAAAAAATTTGAGAACTATTTTATAGCTTTTGGGTATAATTCTAAATTGTTCTCAATAATGATTAGACATCCCTTCCAGCATTTGTCATTTTCCTCTTCTGTCAGTTAGCCAATCTGATCTCTATAAGGTAGTATCTCAGAATTGTTATAAATTACATTTCTTTAATCAGTAATGATTAGTGATTTTTTTTAATTCCACTATTGATAACTTTGATTTCCTCATCTAAAAACTGTCAATTCCTATCCCTTGATCATTTATCAATTGGGGAATGTATCTCATTATTATAAATTTTACTCAGTTACCTATATATTCCTCTCTTTTACAAGAGGAACTTGCTGTAAAAAATAAAGCCCCCTAGTTTCAGGTTTCCTTTATAATTTTGGGTATATTAGTTTTGTTTGTACAAAAGCTTTTTAGTTTCATGTAATCGAAATTATTTGCTTAACTTCCCATAACCCTCTCTCTCTCTCTCTATTTGGTTATAAATTATTCTCTTATCTATAGATCTGAGAGGTACATTTTCTATGCTCCCCTAATTTATTAATATCATCCTCAATGTCTAAATCACTTAACTATTTTTTATCTCATATTGGTATATGATATGAGATATTGGCCTCTGCCTAGTTTATGCCAAATTATCTTCATTTTCCCAGCAATTTTTGTCAAATGTTGAATTTGACAAAACTCTAGAATTTAGTTCTTGGGTTTATCAAGCACTAGATAACTATGATTTTTTTTACTACTATGACTTCTGTACTTGATGCACCTCTCTATTTCTTAATCAGTACCAGATTGCTTTCATAATTACTGTTTTGTAGCATAGCTTGAAATATGGAACTGCTAGACTGCTTTATTTAACAATTTTTTTCAGTGATTCCCTTTATACTCTTGACATTTAGTTATTTCTGATGAACTTTGATAATATTTTTTCTAGTTCTAAAAAATAATTCTTTGGGACTTTGGTATAATGTTGATTAAGTAAATTAATTTAGGCAGAAGTGAAGTTTTTATTATATTGGCTCAGACTACTCATGAGCAATTAATGGTTCCCTGATTGTTAAATGTATCTTTATTTTGGTGAAAAGTGTTTTGTAATTTGAGTTCATATAATCTCTGGGTCTGTCTTAGCAAGTAGACTTTCAAGTATTTTATATTGTTATCTCCATTATTTTAAATGGAATTTCTCTTTCTTTCTCTTCCTGCTAATTTTTGTTTTTAGTATATAGAAATGCTGGTGATTTATCTTGGGGCATTTTTTAATCTTGTAACCCTGCTGAACTTGTTAATTGCTTCAATTAATTTTTAGTTGATTCTCTAGGGTTCTCTAAGTATACAATCATATCATCTGCAAAGAGGGATAGATTTATTTCCTTGTTGTCTATTTTTATTCCTTCAATACCTTTGGCTTGTGTGTATCTATAGCTAAAATTTCTATTACAGCTTTGAATACTAGTGATGATAAAGAACATCTTGCTTCACCCTGACCTTATTGGGAAGGCTTCAAGTTTTAGCTCATTACAGATAATGCTTGCCTTGGCTTTAGAAAGCTACTATTTATCATTTTCTAAAAGCTCCATTGATTCTTATTCTTTCTAGTGTTTTTAATAAAAATGAGTGTTGTACTTGCTAGATGTTTTTCCACCTATTGATATAATCATATGACTTTTGTTGTTATTAATATGATAAATTATTTTGATAGTTTTCCTAATATTGAACAGCCCAGCATTCCTTATATAAATCCCACCTCATTATAATCTCCCTGGAGTATTTTAAAATTTTTGTATCAATATTCACTAAGAAAATTGGTTTATTGTTTTCTTTCTATTTTTGTTCTCCTTGGTTTAGGAATAAAATTGTATTTGTAATTATAAAAGGCATTTGGTAGGACTTCTTTGTCTATTTTTTTAATATTTTTTACAGTATTGGGAATAATTATTCCTAAAATGTTTGGTAAAATTCACTTGTGAATCCATTTACTACTGGAGATTTTTTCTTAAGCATCCCATTGATGACTAGTTTAATTTCTTTTTTTAAGACAGGGTTATTTAAGTATGTCATTAACTCTTCTATTAATCTGGACAATTTATATTTTTATATCCCTTTTTTTTTAGGTTTTTTGCAAGGCAACGGGGTTAAGTGGCTTGCCCAAGGCCACACAGCTAGGTAATTATTAAGTGTCTGAGACTGGATTTGAACCCAGGTACTCCTGACTCCAGGGCCGATGCTTTATCCACTACGCCACCTAGCCACCCCAAATTTATAATTTATATTTTTATAAATAAGCATTCATTTCACCTTCATTGTCAGTTTTAGTAACATAATTAAGCAAAATAATTACTACTAAATGCTTCAATTTTATCTTTAGTTGTGCATTCATTATTTTCATTTTTGATCTAGTAATTTGGTTTTCCTTTCTTTTTATCAAATTAACCAATTGTTTATCTACTTTGTTGGTTTTTTCCATAAAATTAGCTCTTAATTTTATTTAATTCATTTTTTACTTTTAATTTTATTAATCTCTCTCCTTTGAGTTTCAGGATTTTCATTTAGGTGTTTAATAAAGAATTTTTAATTTGTTCTTTTTCTAGTTTTTTTAGTTGTATGCTCAGTTCATCAATCTACTTTTTCTTTTTATCACCTAAGTATTTGGAAATA
This sequence comes from Macrotis lagotis, assembly GCF_037893015.1. Classification (NCBI taxonomy): domain Eukaryota; kingdom Metazoa; phylum Chordata; class Mammalia; order Peramelemorphia; family Peramelidae; genus Macrotis; species Macrotis lagotis. The sequence goes on along the minus strand of NC_133660.1, from coordinate 131,308,578 downwards.
CAAATTTTTACCTAAATACTGCTTTGACTACACCCCACAAATCTTGAATTGTTATCTAATTGTTCTTATTCTCTTTAATTAAAATTATTGATTGTTTCTATGATTTGTTCTTTGTCTCACTCATTCTTTGGGATTAGATTGTTAAGTTTCTACTTAGCTGTTAATCTATACTTCCATAACCCTGCATTAGATGTAATTTTATTGCATTGCGGTCTGGAAAGGGTACATTTAATGTTTCTGTTTTTCTGTATTTGGTTGTAGGGTTTTATGCCATAATATATGGTCATTTTTTTTTTGTGGAGGTCCATGTACATTTGAAATGTACATTTCCATTCATTTTTCTCCATAGGTCTATTATCTCTTTCTTTTATAAAAATCTATTCATCTACTTAATAACTTTATTTATTTTATAGTTAGATTTATTAGCTCTGAGAAGAAAGATGAAGTTTCCCCACTAGTACAATTTTACTATTTTTCTTATATTTTATTTAATTTTCTCTTTAAAGAATTTGGAGGCTAGGCCATTTGGTGCATATATGTTTAGCATTGATTAGCAGTTTTAGAACTGTTATATCATTGTCTATGATTCCTTAAAGCAAGACATAGTTTCCCTCTTTATTCATTTTAATTTAATCTGTTTTTGCTTTTACTTTGTCTGAGATCATGATCGCTACCTCTGCCATTTTTTAAAATCAGTCATTCTAGTTCAATATCACAAAGACATCAAATAAAATGGAAAGGACCTATTTGTACAAAAATATTTATAGCAACTCTTTTTGTAGTGGCAAAGAATTGAAACTTGTGGGAATGTCCATCAATTAGGAAATGGTTAAACAAATTGATTATGATGAAACACAAGAAATGATATGGAAGATGGTTTCAGAAAAAGCTAGGAAGTCTTATATGAGCTCATGCAAAGTGAAGTGAATAGAATCAAGAAAACATTGTATACAGTTATCACAATAATGTAAGGATGATTAATTATGAAAGACAGTTATCGTAATCAGAACAATGAACCAAGAAAATGTCAAAGAACCCATGATAAAAAAAATACTATCTACCTCCAGAAAGAGAATGGATAAACTCTGAAAACAGACTGGAGCATATTTCTTAACTTTCATTAATTGTTTGGTTTCCCTTTTCCTTTGCAAAATGGCTAATATGCAAATATGGTTTACTTGACCTCACATGTTCAATGAAATCTAATTGCTTGCCTTCTCAAGAAGGGAGGAGGGAAGGTCAGAGGGAGGAGTAGAATTTGGATCTCAAATTTTTAAGAAATGATAGTTTAAAAAACTTTACATATAATTGGGAAATGTTTAATGAAATTAATAAAAAATAACTTTTAAAAATAATAAATTACTTGAATGCTTACAAAACATTATTAAGAACCCCACCTTAAAGAGATTTATGTGAATTTTATCTGCTTCTATTTATCATTAAAAGATAAAATATCTTAGTATTCTTATGAAAAGTCTTCACTCTGCAACTGCTTCTAGGCTGTCTTAGAATCTCCACATCAAATTTTCTCTGATCTAGTCCTAGTTTCCCCAGTCTCTTTTCCTTCCTCATTTTACAAAAAAAAAAAAAAAAAAAAAAAAAAAGGAAATTGAGGCTTATAGAGACATAATTTGTCCAACAATACTCATCATTAAATCATGAAACTGGACTTTTTATTCAAGTCCTCTTATTTCAAAGCTATCAGACTTTCTGTTCTACCACATTGTCCTAATATTCTATTCAGTTATCTATCCTAATGTAATTAACAGCATATTTTTGAAGTCTAGAGATGATAACAGTGACTGAGAATCTTAATATATCTGAATGATTCCTCAATCTGGAGCAAAAGAGAACAAAAAGGTTTCTTTCCCAGGCTTTGAGGAGTAGACACATATCTATAAAGTGACCTTCAGCATTGCCCATTTGCCCCTCCCTAGAGCATGCACATACATACACACATACATACATGCACACACAAAGTTTCTTAGGCAAAAGGAAATTTTTATATTTCAACAAGGGAAGGGAGCACATATTCCCTTGTCAAAGCAAAAAGAGTCCAGCTTGAGTCATTCAACCTTCCTTTCTGAGACTACACCATTTTATCTTGAACTAGAATTTGTTCCATTTTATCAGATCTCAGAAATTAATATTGTGCCTGGTTAGTACTTGAATGGCATACTAGATATTATAAGTTCTTCCTTGGGAGACATCCTGGTATACTAAAGAAAGGCAAAAGCTGAAATAGTCATGGAGATTTGATAATCAACTAATTAAATTAATATAGACAAGTGAGTATTTTAATATTATAAAATTTTAAAGATGAAAAGGATCTGAAATGTCAGAGTGCTAAATTCATAGTCAGGGGACCTGCTTTCAAATACCAGTTCTGTCCCCTTATTATCTGTGTGACTTTGGGTAAGTCTCTGACCTTTGTTTTTCAGTTTCCTCATTTGTAAAATGAAGGAGTTATACTAATTGACCTCTAAGATTCCATTTCCCTCTAAATCTATAGTATTAGTAACTTCTTATTTCCTAGTTGTATCTACCACCCAGACAGAAGTGCAGTAATAGAAGTCAGAGGGTTTCAAAATGACCTCCCCTTCCTCTGCTTCATCTCCATCTTTTTCATGGGTACACACCTCCCTGCAATCTAATCAAGACAAATCTTCCAAGAAGTAATTAAAAAACTGCTCATCTTCAAGGGGAACCGAAAGAAAAAGCTGAAACAATTAGCTGGCTCTGACAAACAGCATGGCTCATTTTCCTCTCCCTCTCCCCACCGCCCCCCACCTCTCTCTCTCTGTTTCCTATGTCTCTGTTTCTGTCTCTGCCTATCTCTCTTCTTTCTCTCTCTCTCTCTGTATGTCTCTGTCACTCTGTTCATCTCTCTCTCTCTCTCTCTCTCTCTCTCTCTCACACACACACACACACACAAACACACAAACACAAACGGACAGTCTCTCCTTTTTTCCCTATTTCCCTTCCTGTGCCTCTCTGTCTTCCACCCCTTTTTCATCTTCTTCCTCTTTCCTCTTTTTCTCATCCCCTTCTTTTTCTTTCCCATTTCTCTTCTTCTACCTTTCTTTATTCTCCCCCTTTTTATTCCCTCTCTTCCTGCCCTTTTCCTCTCTCCCCCTTTCCCCCCCTTTCTTTGATTCTCATTCCTACTAAAAAGCAACAAACTGAGCAAAAAACAAGCTAATAAATAGTTCAATTGAATGTCCTTTGAGAAAAATTCTCAGGACCCTTCCAGGTGAATGTCAGATTTTTTGCAATGCTGGAAGAGCACTAGCAGAGAAAGAAGAGCCAGCAAGTCTCAGTCATCTATTGCAGTCAGATTAGAAACAGACTCTTGCATTAGCATGCCAAAGGACACAGAGCAAAGAGGAAAGACATTGTGGGGTGAAAGACTGCAGAATGGAAATGTGGATTTGTGTAAGTAATGAGTTGGAGGGAGGAAAATGAACTCTTGTGAAGCTCCATGTGCCTTGATTACATTAGCACTACTTGGAATATCATAGCTTCATTTTTTTCCTGTCTCTGGTTTTGAATAGTTTCTAAAAGGCCAGTGTTGTATTTGGCCTCCTCATCCTTCTGCCAACCTTTTCCACAATCTCCCCGCCCCCTCTCAGTATTAGCATTCAGCTTTCCTGAAATCTTTCAAAGACCACTGATGACTGCCGACAGTCAAATTAAATGCAAAACCTTTACTGTAGCTCCAGGTTTCATCCATATAATTTTCAGAGGCGGCCCAAAGCAGCTCCGATCTCATTTGCAGCTCAGCAATGAATATCATCTCCTGACAAAGTCATGTCTAGCTGACATATTCTTTTGAAGCTTTAGGGGAAAAAAGTTACACCTGTGCCTTTTTTTCTGGAGAATGGCTCAAAGGAAACTGACAATTGAAAGCGTATGTCCTTATTCCCTGAGAGACAGTGTGACATAGAGTGGAGGCTTGGACTAGACATTAGAAAGATCTGAGTTCAAATCCAACCTGTGACACTTATTAATTTAGTGACCTTGGTAAATTAAAGGATAACAGAGTTAGAGCTGCAAAGTACCTGAGAGGCCATCTCTTGGACTAGGGAGGTACAGGGGACATGAATGGAATAGATTATCATTTCCTGTAATTCTGATTTTGAGTATTTTTTCCCAGCCAAAGCAAGAGAAGGAAAATGTGAAAAGGGATAATATACTTGGAAGTAGAGTAGAAAGCAAAATATTCACTCTTGTTAGGGCCTGGTATCTTTGCAGATGGTTAGATGAGAAGGAAAGAATCACTAGGAGAATTTTGCTGTGACAGAGAAAACTGATGCAGTAGCAAAAATAACCTTGTCTCCCACTTTTTTATATATCCATTTCCTAAAGAATATGGACTTAAGATAGTGAGAGGAATGCAAATGAAGGACATCAACTGAACCCAAAAGGCACCATAGCATTGCTATATGTCTCCTTGAGGCTATGGAGATTTCCCGGTCATTTACAGCGTCCCAAAGGCAGTAATGACCTGAGTTTAAAATAATTACTCACCCCTTTACTATCAGGTGGTTCTGAGGAACTTACCATTGCAGGGTGGTAAGTGAATTTGAGACTAAGTTCTTAACAGCCACATGACAAACCCTTCTATGTGCAAACTGATGATGGCTGTGGGTCCCAGTAATCAAAGAACATAAAATGTGTGGACAGTTCATAGACCTATTGGCAGGGAAGGGTCTATGGTAATATATAGTAGTAGCGCTCCCTTCAAAGAGTAGAAATCCTCACAACAGATAATAGACACATCCACCAGATATGAGCAGCAAGTTAGCAGAGGAGAAGCCATAGTTCTAGATGGAAATTCCATAAGATAGTAGCAGTGGTTCAGCAGAGAAGCAGATGGCAGCTTTAAAGGCAAACGGGACCAGTACAAAAATACAAGAAGAGGAACAGAGCATGAGTAAGCTCAGCCAATTGATAGGAAATTATGTTAATACAATCTTAGAAGTGAGTAGCCCCAGAAAAATGATTTGTCCCACTGGTGTGGTCATCTGTGGAAGGTGTGGGGGATGGGAAAAGAAGCTATACCAATGCTTCATTTTCCATCACTACTTACTTTAATATTATATACTGCCTACTCTTTCGGTAGCAAACATATTGAAAGAGGACTAATGCATCTCATAGTGAAACAAAATTCTGAAGAATAGAAATTATATTTAACTACTTTATAAGATTCATCTGAATATTACAAAGGCAGCTGTCTGTTACCTGGAGAACTGAAAAATGGCATGAGAAATAATCAATGATGGGGGCAAATCTGAGGTGAATGGTTTGAGATCCTATAGTAGAAAATGCTAAATTTAAAAAGAATTGTTATTTGTGTGCACTTCTTTGAAAAGTTAAACCTTCTTTTTGTTGCAGAGTAATTCAGATCCATAGCCATAATTACACAGTACCTATGGGAAAGGCAGCTAACAATTTGCAACTAAAATCTGAAAACTTACAAGTTCCCTATTTCCAAGAGGGTATTTGCTGCCAAAGGAGGTGGTAGAAATCAAATTATCAGGCTGAATTAATTTGATTAATAAAAGGCATAATTTTGTAGCCCATTAGGCAAGGCTTTAGCTAAGGGACTTTAGCTAGACCCAAAACAGAGTTAATCACTCATCATTCAGGCCAAGTAAAGCTAACTGGCAATCTAATCATTGACATATGAGTTGGAAGACTGTGTTGCTAATTCCTATAATGAACTAAGCCTAATTGTGGGTCTCGGCCCCTAAATTTCTCACTCCACAGTCTCTCTCATACCTGACAACAACATTTACAATTCATAACTCAACAAGTTGTAAATAATTTGGTGTTTACATACTTGAGCATGATCTCTTTTTTAACATTTTTGTCAATTTAAATGCTTCAGATGGAAGTAGCTAAATTGGGTTTTTTTAAATGTTTAAATTATCAAAAATATTCAGTGCAAGCATTGACTTTTACTCATACAAACACACAGCTATTACAATGGAAAGAAAACCACCTGGAGTCACAGGGTTTTTCTCTATCCAAATGAATGTGAGCAAATCACTTTACCTACCCAAAGCATCCTTTTCTACATTAGTAAAATGAGGGGCTGGGCTTGGTGACTGAGCAATTTTCTTACACTATTACCATTATCATTCTGTGATCCTATATTATTAGACCCATAGAAAAAGATGTAGAAATTTCTTAGACAGGAAGTCTGGTGTCCCAATTCTTCACAACCTCCTGCTCTCCTGCCTATCAAGGTTTTCCTAATGCCCATTCCTTTTCACTAACTTTTAGTAGACACACAGATATAAATGAGCTGTGCTGAGACAATCCAACTTGCCACATGGTTTTGTTTTGTTTTAAATATGTGATTAATTTATTTTAGGATAAAAAATATGAAAAAAATGTTTTAAAGGGTATCTGATTGCTGTCGTGATTGTTGCTGTAATAGAACAATATCCTCTCCTATAAATGCAAATTTTTAAGATTTTAAAGATTTAAGATTTTAAAAGGATGTCTGGTTGTTGTTTGGTGGTAGTGGTGGTAGTGATGTGGTGGTGATAGTATAGGGGTGGTGATGGTGATGATGTGGTATTGGTTGTGGTGGTGGTGATGTCAGTAGTGGAGGTAGTAGTGTGTGGTGGTGGAGAGTGATGTGGTGTGGTGGCAATGGTAGTATGGTAAAGTGGGGGGGTGGGGGTAGTGGTGGATTATGGTTATTATTATTGTTGTTGTTTGCTGCTACTGCTACTGTATAATACCACCTTCCTGTTAACCCATACCAATATACATCAGAACACTGAATTTGGAGTCCCAGAATCTGAATTCAAATCCCAGACTGCTATTTGCAATTTCTGTGAGCATGAACAAAATAAGTTGATTCTCTGGCCCAGAGTTCCTCTATAAAAATAAGGAAGTTAGACTAGATAGCTTCTTCTGTGCTTTCTGCTTCCAAGTCTATGATCTTTAAAACCTACCACCTACCTACAATACAACTCAAAATCCTATTTGTAGAAAGAGGTTCCTAAGAGGAAAAAAGTAAAATAAAAAATAGAAAACTCCTAAATTCTCACTAAATTTAATGATATAATCACAAATATAAAGAGATGTTTATACAATGCTTTAAAGTTTATAAAATTTATTTTCTATGTATTAAAGTTTAGATATATCATCTATCAGCTTCAAACCAACCCTATGAGGTATTTTTATCTTTATTTTTATCCCCATTTTAAAGAAGAAATTGTGGCTCAGAAAGAGGGTTAGTCAGAGGAAATTTTTGGACCCAAATTTTTCTGGATTCTAAATCTAACATTATTTTCATTATTTGATACCTTCTCTCAAAATGCAAATTTATCATCTGAAATACATACACATATGTACATGTATATATATGCACATCTATATCTAGAGAGATGTACATATATAACTTGAATTTAATTTAACTCAATAAGCATATATCAAGTGCCTCCTATTCACTAGATTCTGATCTAGCTACTGGGGCACAAAGATAAGAAACAAACAAAAGCCAGATTTTGCTCTCAAGGAGTCTTAGTTATATAGACTCTTGCATAAATTAATAAGCAATAAATTTTGTTCCCATCTTTAAGAAATATACTACCAACCAAATCCCATATTTCAAACAGTATTTTAATTTCATGGTCTTAAAAAAATTATCTCTGCCTGTGCTATTATAATAATTAGAATTAATGATCTTCCTTAAATCAACAGCATTGGGGCCTTACATTTCTGTAGCATTGCTGATTGTAGATTTCTCAACCCAAAGCAGAAAGAACATCTGTTCTTTTGCTGAAATTTTTAGCAAGGATAGAAAAATTCAGTTAGGTTTTTAAAGAACTGATCGATATCCGCCATCTCTCCTTTCTCCTTTCTTTCCTTGACCTTCACATTCTTCCCCATCCCTCTTCAGTAGTGCTGGTATTACGTGTATGTATGTGTGTGTGTGAGTATTCTACTTCTCTCTTTTGATTTTTATACAACTCACTTTCTACTATACTTTGTTGTTGTTCAGTCATTTTTTTAGTCATGTCCAACTTTTCATGATCTTATTTGAGGTTTTCTTGGCAAAGATATTTGAGTAGTTTGACATTTCCTTTTCCAACTCATTTTACAGATGAGGAAACTGAGGCAAGCAGAGCTAAGTGACTGGCCTAAGGTCACACAGCCAGTGACCAAGGTCAGATTTGAGCTCCTGACTCCTGACTAGTCCTCTGTCCTTTGCAATGTCTACTTGCTTTTATTTGTATCAAAGAGAAATAAATTAAGTTCTTTGTTGCAATGCCTGTATTTAAAAGAATGTCCCACACTCCCTAGCATCATCTTCCAACTTTAATCTTTTCATCATCCTTTCTTGGTCACCTGGGAAAAAAACTTAGTCATTGCATTGGACCTGAATAACTTATGATATTGTTTCATTTATGTCTTTGTAGCTATTGTTTTTACCTTCCTTGTTCTGTATCACTTTGTATGAGTCCTCCAAAGTTTCTTCAATTCTTTACATACAATGTTTCTCATAGTGCAATAGGATTGCTTTATATTTATTGAAGTGGGTTGTTTATCATTCCAAAGAGCATGGGACAGGCATAAAATGCATTGTATTTAACTATTGGAAATTTATTTGTATTTCTTCTTTTCACATTTATTCGGTAGATACTTTAATGTTCTTGATGTTTCTCTCATTTCAGTTTAAGCTCTGGAAATATGTCAGCTTTTGTACTTGAAGTCTCCAGTGCCTAGAATAGTCCTTGGCATAGATTAAGCATTTCATAAATGTTTGTTGATTGATTGATGAAAGCAGAAAAGTAAGACTTGATGGGGATCAATAAATTAAACTAAACTTAAAATAGATTCTAAATACTCATAGTACAGATTATATATTTCACTATATGTGTGCCTTTCATATTCATTTTGGTTCTGAATAACTTTACAGATGGCCAAGTCCCAATAAAATCTTATGAAATGCACACTGTATGCTTCAGATGTCTAAAAATTCTTCAGAAAGCAATTACACCAAGTGCCATCTAATAATATATCCAAACGGACCACAGTGATGTAAACTGCACTCTTAATGTCTGAACCCCACCTGACTCGGAGTTTCAATCTTCCCTCAAATCTCAGCAAAAGAACAGATGTTCTGCTTTGGGTTGAGAAATCAGCAGTCACCACTCATATGTTCCAGAAATGTAAGGCCCTGCTTCTGCTGTTTTAAGGGAGATCATTAATACTGGCCCCTTATGCTACAAGATTATTAAGATTTCCTGTTAGTTGAAATGTCACAGGAAATCAGTGTTGGAACATCTTCTGAGTGGCCATGAGAAGAAACAATTAATAAATGTCTATTTGTTCCACGTAAGGAAGCAGGAAAGATCCATTTTATAAGGAGCTGCCTTATATATACCATCATGTCATGGAATTTGTCATATGACAAAGACATGTTACCTTTTAAAATTGGCAGAATGTTACTATGGATCCATTTCCTTGCTAATAACAACAATAATTAGCATTTCTATAATACTTTAAGGTATGCAAAATACTTTACAAGTATCTTATTTTATCTTCATGAAAACCCTGAGAGTAAATACTGTTATTATTCTCATTTTACAGTTGAGGAAACTGGGGCAAGCATCAATTAAGTGATTTGGTCTGAGCCACTTGATTAGTAAGTGACTGAAGCACAATTTGAATTCTTCTCTTTCTGACTCCAATTCTGGTATGTTATCTATTTCTCCAGATACCTGGCTATTATTTTATTGGCACCCATCCAGGAAAAATAAGATAGAAGGTAAGCAATTATATTCATTGATTCATTCAACAAAAGCATCTGCTATATGCAAAACCATTTTCCTGATACTCAGATAGAACACAAAGAAATATTATACAGCTCCTGACCCCTATGAGATAACAATTCAGTAAGGGAGAGAAATTAATTTCTTAAACTTCAACTTCAGTCTGTCACGATCTCATTTGTGAGAGTATTCCTTCCATTAATGAAAATATTTCATCTCATCTTCCTTTGACTAGAATTTAATTTTATTAATTCACAGTTATCTAATTATTATTTCATTTTGTCCCATATAGGCAACTAGATGCTTGGGAAGCAGAACTATGTCTTTTTCATCTCTGTATCCCCAGCCCTCAAGTCATTAATATAGGTCTGCTAAACCGTTGAAATGTAGAAAGGCAAAATTGGATCCCATTCTTGCCCCTTTCCAGAATTCATGGAAAGAAGTATGCAAACAGTGACTATAAAGAACCACCTTCTTCTTTCTAGAGCAGACAGTAACTATGAAGAACCAACTTTTTCTGAGGGTAGAAAGTGTCTGATAGCATTACAATAAGTGTCCAATAAGCCTCAATATTATAATACAATACTGGAAAAATTCCAGCCATGTAAAAGTGCCAAAAGATCTATCAATGATAATTTAGGAAATTGAACAAAGCTGTGAGCTGAACCAGAAAGAATTTAATCAGTCATTGGTTTCCAGTTGTGTTGGTTTTCTTGCACTACAAAGAACTAGAGGTGCCCCTCAGGCAAGAAAATAGGAACTTATTGGAATGTCTAACAGGGATATATGAGTTCTGCAGTGGCAAGAAACAGCAAGTTTGTATTAACTGAAAAAAACTGATAAAACACAGTCAGGTTCCAGGGATAATAGCAGCTGCCATTGAGGATATGTAGAAGGGATAAGGCATAGACGCTGGCTCAGAAGCAAATGGTTAGGAAGCAAAACTTCATTCATAGGTAGAATTGCTACTGAATATTATTTATCAAAACTTACTAGGACATGGGGCAGCTAGGTGGTGCAGTGGATAGAGCATCAGCCCTGGAATCAGGAGGACCTGAGTTCAAATCTGACCTCAGACACTTAATAATTGCCTAGCTGTGTGACATTGGGCAAGTCACTTAATCCCATTGCCTTGAATGAATAAATGTTTTTTTAAAAACTTACTAGGATAAAAAGAAGTTGGTTAGAGGCAAAACCAACATGATTTCCAAGAGTCAAGTCAAAACTCTAAAGTAGCATTCTAACTTCCAATTCAGACATAATAATTTTAAGAATGAGTGTGGACTGGAACCACCTATGTAATACTAAACAACTCAAACTATTGCAAGACTTGGCTACTTCAGAATAACCAGTCTTGGCTCTAGAAAATCATCACTTGGGGATTTTTGTCTTTGATTTCATTTTCCCTTAATTTCCTGGGGTCATCTGTCCTTTTAAAAAAATTCCAAAGATGTCTTTCAGGAAACTAAGGGAAGACAGAAACTTGTTTACAACTATGATACAATAAAGAGAAGAACTGAATTGCTATATGAGTCTAGGTATAGTGTGAATATCCTGGATAGAGTAAATTGAGTTAGAACTGATGGAGTGGTAAAAATTCTAAATATGAAAAATTTGGCAGCCATAACTATTGATGCCTTCTCATCTAGGTGAGTAGAGGTGGGAAGTTACCTCACACTGCTTTCTTCGTTTTAACTGTCTCATGTGCTTTTAATCAACCATACATGAAAAATTACTTGCCCAAATTCAGTGTGCAATAGTACCAAGCCAAATCATTCAATTCCCCAGATCAATTCTAAGCTTGGTCAATTGATGCCATTTTTGATTAAATAAAATGATATATCAAACATAGTGTTACTTGAGTAAATATTAGACTATCATTATATTGGGCATGGACTATAGTTCCAGTATAGCTCCAATAGATTCAAACTATCAGAAGATGCAACTACTTTGAGCAAACACAAAAATATGCACATAGGTAAAGTGGGGGGGTATGTATCCCATATATGAGTTGGATAAATACATTATACATGCAAAAGACATTTGCTTTCTTTTTAATAGATGCTAATCCAGGGTTAGTAAAGAGTCATTCTAGCACTCTTCAAATTTCATTTTAAAATGGCAGGAAAAAAATAGCTTTTGGCAGATGGGGCAATTTGACACTTGTCACAAGTCCATTTTAACAAGGAAACTCAATTTCTCCTTTGTATGCTTCTCTGTTCACATGGTTTCCATAATACAGCACAAATTGTGCTTTAAGACTAGGAGATTTGTGTTCCTTCCCTTTGCAACAAACTAAAAAATCATACAAGTTTCACTCTCTTTAGGGTTTCTATTTATATTTCAATATATTAATAACAAATTCCAATAAAATTCTCTGCTTGTGTCATTAATTAGTATTTGGCAGTGAGCCTGATTAAATGCCCTTGGCAGCAAAATGAATTAAGAATCCAAAGGGTTATATTTGTCATTTACTAAAATCTCCTGTTGTTAGAGAATGAGTACAATGGACAGCTCCGGTTAGGGAGGCTTTAAGCCAGGAGAGCCTTTGGCTTCTTAATGTACCTCTTCAATGATTATTGAGTAGCTGTCAGTCAGCATTGTCAATGGTTCCTAACAAATGAGGAAAGCTCCTCTGGAGAAAAGGAAGCATACTGAGACTAAGAGAAATAAAGGAACAAAAAAAATGGGGACTCTGGTATACTCACTCTGATGTCTTTGGAAGTTTGGGGGGATTTTTCAGACTTATGAAAGCTATAGGATGGGGGAAAGAGAGAATTTTGTGTTGTTGACAAAAGTATACCCTATTTTCCACTGCAGGCTCCTTTCCATAAATGATAGCTTGTCTATATTTTTTTCAAACTCATTTTCTAAATATTATCTTTGTTAACATTTATAAAATCTTATAAATAGCCATTCATCCACATAAAGAATATTGATTTTATTTAGAGTATTACTTGCATCCTTCCCAAGGGAATAAGAAGATAGATTAAATAAAAATATTTCCCTATTTATTTAAAATATGAGTTTATGACTCCTTGTGAATATAATTATGAAAAGAAGCAGACAATCTGGAATATAAATGTTTAAGTCAATTACTATAGTAAATTTTAGAAAAATTCACCTTGCATATATGCATTGTTTATTTAGCTTCTGAGATAGAACTATTTTCCAGTTTCAGTAAAAATGTGCAAAAGGAGTGATGTTTTTTCTTAAATAATAAAAATTGACATTTATTGACTTGGTGAAGTAACATTCAATAAAAGCTTAGAGTCAGACTCAGAGGATCTGAGTTCCAATTCAGACCTGGATACTTTCTGTCCATGTGATCTTGTCAAAGTAATTATACCTTTCTCAGTTCTGGTTTCCTCATCTTCTTTAAGATCTAAATTCCAACATCTAGCTCTAATTCTGTGATCCCATGAATGAACGACCTAGCTAACCTAGTGAGCATCATCCATTGGAAGTCTTGCACAATATAAATGAAAAGATTTGCTTACTCAGTAAGCAAAGTAATTATTCAGTAGCTCACAGCTCCTGTGTCTTTGTTAGAAATAGAGATCAAGATACTAAGACTGTTATTAGTCTTCCCTCTCATCCTCAAATTTTGATAAGGCAAGTACAATATGCTGAGGAAAAGAGGGTCCAGAAAGAACACAAAATGTTATACAATATTATTTCTTCCCTCAAGAGTTTAATAATTCATTTGATTTCACTGACTCTCTGGCAACCTAGCACAAAGGGATAACCTTAAAGACAGAAAGACCCAAGTTCAAATCCTTTCTCTGACATATATTAACTATGTGAACCTAGATAAATCCCTTAACCTCTAAGTGTCCCCCAGGCAACTCTACAAGACTACAAGTTACTATCTCTCTATCAATTTATTGATTTTAAAAGCATAATCAAAGATGGGAGCAGGAGAGAGAGAAGCAGTAAAGAGTAAAGCTATTAACAAAGAAAACATACTTGAAAGTCATAGATGTGATAGTTAAGAGGTGATCATGGGAAAAGATAACTACCTAAAGTTGCCTACAATCAAGATTCACATGTGAGAACAGTTTAGGACAAAGGAAAACTACTCAAACACAAAACACATCATGATCCTGGATCATAGCCCTTTGATTAAATCCCAAGAAGTCACATTTTGTCAGATTAATTCAATTAAAAAATTATTCAGCATCATCCATGTGCAAGGCACTATGCTAGACGCTGAGTATGCAAGGATGAAAACCAAACAACAACACTAAAAAAAGTCCCTTTTTACTCAAGGAAATTACAAAGACATGAGAACATATACAGACAATGTCCTCAAATTCAAAACAGCTTGGTGATAGGAGAGTGGCTACAGAATTGAATTAAGCCAAATGACTAGTTATGAACCAAAAACCTTTTTTTTTAATAATTGGGGGTTTTGCTGAATTCATCTATATGGATTAGAGGGTTTTGAGTTGGTTGTGTGTGTAATTCTATTGAACCCTTCCAAAATTCAGTTCAACTGACTATTAAAAAATTGTTGTCTGTTACATTTAGCAACAGAGACAGAATTGATATCTTGACATCATTTGAGCTCAGATCTTTAAACTTACAGATGAATTGCCGTCTACATTAATTCAAGGAGTTTCCATACCAAGTAGATGAAATCATAAATTAGGACACAACCCCTCTTTAAAAAAATGTTTTTTTTTTTTTAATTCTTCTTTCCCAGGTGAATTCTGTTGCCTCAGGAGTTATATCTTTAGCCTGAAATGACTTTTCCTTTCATGGTTTTGAAGTCCATTTAGTGCTACTCAACAATGCTAGATAAGCAGCTCGTAAGGACTGTGTACCCACAACATAGGTACAGGGGTGAACACAGGTACATTAATTGTATGGGATTGAATTATTCCCTGTGAGAGAAGGAAGTGGAGAGCACTTGAGACCTGAGAGAGGAACAAGGATATCAGTGAGTCTAAATGTTATAGTACAATGGTTTCTATTAAAGCTTTAGAGTACTTTTGTTTCACCAAAACTGGAGATCAAATGGCCAGTGATTTTTCACAGGCTCAAGTACTCTGGAACACTGAAGCAAATCTATTTTACACATTTTCCAGAACCTAAGGGGCAAACAACTTTGGGCAAGTTCATAAATAACAACAACAACAACAATACAAATATATGTCATTTTAAAGTTAGCAAAGTGCTTTACCTATATTATCTCATTTGATCTTCACAATTTATTTACAAATTTATAAATAATCTTATGTTCAACAAACAGTTATTATGTGCCAGACCTTATACTAAACACTAGAAATACACAAGGGTGGAAAACAGCCTATGCTCTCAAGAAGCTCACAGTCTAATGAAAATGGAAATCAAGAAATGACAGAGATCAAAAATGAAAGAGGTCGTTGTTGGAAAGGATGTGGGAAGTTAGACATACTGATACACTGATAACTGTATTCTAGATTGATCCAACTCTTCTGAAATAGTCAGACATTCAGTCAATCAGCATTTACTAAGCTCCCACTATGTACCATGACCTTCCAGTTATGAAAGCACTAGGTTTTTAAATAATGTTTCCCTCATCAATACTGAGAGGTAAGGAGTATAAGAAATACAATTTCACATATCAAGAGAATTCAATTTGTTGCTGAAGAAGGAAAGGCTGAGAAAAATTATTTACTGGCTGAGATCACCTAGCCAGAATCAGCTAATCCTAGACTTTGTCTTCTTACCTGTGTAACTTCAAGCAAGTCACTTTACTTCTCAGGGTCTCAGCTGAAAGTGAAGAGTTGGATTTGAAGAAGTTTAAGGCACATATCCTTCTAAGGTAATAATCCATGGATTTACCAAGAGATTACAATACAAAGAAATTTAACTTTTTTATTCTTTTTCCTACAAGTGATAAAGTAAAAACTTGAATTGCTAATCATGGAATCCTTTTTATCCAAGAAATATCTGAGTTTTGCATATCAAAGCAAGATTACTTGCTTTCCAGCAGAAAAGGAAATCTGAACCAATATCTTGGGGTCTTGGGATTACATCTCTCTCCCATTCTAATTTTCAATGAGCATTTTAATAGAATCTATGGAACTGAGGTCATGTAATCTGCTCCTTAGGATTGCTTGAATCTCAAACATTCTTCTAGTCAGTTACTGTTAGGCAAATACTTGTAGTTATTAAGTCATGTGTACTCTATAGGAGTGTAATTAA
This sequence comes from Macrotis lagotis, assembly GCF_037893015.1. Lineage (NCBI taxonomy): Eukaryota > Metazoa > Chordata > Mammalia > Peramelemorphia > Peramelidae > Macrotis > Macrotis lagotis. The sequence goes on along the minus strand of NC_133660.1, from coordinate 131,292,583 downwards.
AGAGGCATTAATGCAATAATACTAAAGAAGAAGCTAATATACTGCAATTGTCTTTGCCATTTTTGTGACCTGTCTAAATATTTGGCAGTCTTGGCATGTTCTGCAGTCAATCCGTCTAAGGGATGGAAGTGAGAAGGCAGGATAGGGCAGTTTATCTTAGCAGTCTTCTCATTTATTATCACATTGCTCAGTTGAGTGGCACTACTTCAACGGATCAAAATCAGGCTCCACTTATCACTGGACTGGGTCAGTGGGATAAAAGGCAAAGCACATTTAGTCATCTGTCTCCTTGGGAGTATCTAGAACAAGCATCATCATTGATGTGGTGGAGATCCATATCCCAGGATTTAAGAATGGCTTACCAGCAACTACCAGCACAACATTCTTTTCTTTTACTAGAGGACCACATGAATTACACAAATCTTTGCACTCCATGAATATTCTTGATTATCAGATATTGCTGGTAATATAGGGCTATTACTTGGATTTCAAATTCTTCCTCCTTTCAGGTAACAAAAAAGCATCCTGATAAGACTCTTTTTGTCTAAGACCACCATCTTATCAATGTAGTTAAGTCAAGAGGGGGATAATAGACCCAGATTATAATATTACCATGCCAATTTTTCAGAGCAAGGCATATGCCCTTTCAAAAAGGAATGAAGCAAGGTCATTTTGCTAACATTCCTGATACTATGATTGCTAGTTCCAATGCAATATATCCATGCTTTGAAAACTTTACTCTAGTCCTGGGTTTTCCTGTCACATCTATCCCTGACTAGCCCCTACCTTTCATTCATCTGCCTCTCCATTTGTCTCCTATCTTGCATTCATCCAGAATGGGGACATTCTCTTAGGTCCAATGATTGTTCTAATCACCAAAATCACTAAAAACAATAGATCAAGCATCCTTCTTTGGGGAAAAACCAAATCATCCTTGGAAAGACTTCTCCATATGAATGTCTGACTAGATTGACCAATTCATCCTAAATTGCTTACCAATATATAAAATATAACACAAAGAAAAAGAGAATTGGGAAAGTTGATTAGGAAAAGTATAACTAGAATACATCATTAAGGCTTCTTTAAAAAATCACTGGAATCAGCAAGCTTGAATTACATTAAGGGAAATATGGGTGAGAAGGGCAAAGTAGAGTTTCTCTGTTCAAATATCAGAGATGAAATAGTACATGACTGAGGGGAGGTACATAAATTCCAATTATATCCTTGAGATATGAGGAGAAAGCAAGAAAGTTCCCCAATTCAATGACTGGGTAAACTCCTAAGAAAACTAGAGACAAGAGCTATATAGACTGGACAGATTGAAAAATCTATCATTGGAAAGAAAATCCAAATTGCAGATCAATCAAACTGCAGGTTCATTGGAGACTCTATCTATATTTCAAGATTCCAGTACTACAATGAGGTTGGTATTCCCTCAAAATCTATATGTGTGTCTTAGATAGGAAGAGAGAGATATAGAACTAGAAACTCATTTAAATGCATATACATATATGCTACATATAAACATATAGCATTTATTATGTCTACCGTGTTCTTTTAATCTCCATTATCACCATTTTCTCCATCACTTGTATAAACAATCAATGAACCAATAAACCTAGCTCTCATTTGTAACATTTCCCAGTTTTTGAGGGATCCAGACTCATGATGAAAAATTAACAATCACTTCTGGTGAACCAGTTCAACTCCAGAACACTACTGGGTCTCATGCTCAATGAATTTAACTTTGAATGGGGGAAGACAATAAATAAAAGAGAATATGAAAGTTACCCCTTTCATGGCAAGGTGAAAACATCTGGAAAATCAGAAGTGGAGCCAGGAGAGAAGTGAGTATAATAACCTGAGCAATTTCTGAAATGGATAGATTCTAGGTAGGGACTTACCAACTGGGAGAGTCACAGGGATGGAGGCATCTTGAGGGTAAGAAATTCCACCGGCATAGAGATGTAAAAGGCTGAAGAGTTAGAAGTGGTAGCAGAAAAGATTATGAGAAAGAGAGAATCAAAGAAACAGAGATGAGACAGAGACAAAGAGACTGAGACAGAGGCAGACAGAGAGAAATAGAGGGACACAGATATAGAGATAGAGACATCAGAGATACAGTGACACAGTGACAGAAATGGTAACAGACTGAGACAGATGAAGAGGAGGAAGCTAATTAAATATAATAATGATGAAGAGATTCATAGACTTTAAAATTGGAAGGGACCTTAGAGTTGATTTAGTCCAATCCTATCATTTTACAGATGATGAAATGGAGGCCCCAAGAGGTAAAGTAACTTGCCCATGATGGAGCAGCTAATAATTGATCTGAGTTCAGCCTGAGGCCATAGCCAGCACCCAAGTCTCATGATTTCCAGTTCAGAGCCTTTCGCCCATTATCACCATCTACAACTTGAAGCACATCGTTGTGCCAACAAGACAGATGGAATTCATCATCAATTTACATTGTCCTGAAATAAACAGGGCTTTGCAAACTGTTCCTCTGTACTAAGACAGCAGTATCTTTTAACAGACTCATTAAATGCAAGAACCATGGCACAAACAACAGTCATGCAGAGGTGGCAGAAGCCTGCTGAAAAAAAAAATAAAAAATAGGGAAATCTCCAAGGGTGCTATCAAACAGGTCAGGTTCCCATCCCAGGTTTTTAAGATGCCTGGTATATCTAATGCTCCTGAGAAAGGTCTCTCAATCTCATCTGAATTTCACCAGATAAACATACAATTTGCTAAAGTGCAAGAATATCCCCCCAATATTCCCATTCCATAAACCAGTGACTCACTATTACTGCCTCCAGGATCAAATAAAAAGTTCTCTAGTTTACATTTAAGCCCTTCACAACCTGACCCAATGCTGTCTTTCTTTAATTTCTATAATTCTTGTATTTGACTCTCCTCACGTTCTCCTATCCTGTAACACTAACCTTTCTGCTACTATTCACCCTTAACCCTGCATCTTTTCCCCTCTCCAATGGTGTCTTTTCGCCAGCTGCTCCCTTGCCTGGAATGCTCTACATCTTCATCTCCATCCTGCACTGCCTAGCTTCCTTTGAGATTCGATTCAAATCTCTCCTTCTACAGGAAGTCTTTCTCTATCCTCTTCCTTCTTCCCAACATCTGACAGTTCTTTCTTTATGACATTATCTCCCATTTAGGATGGATTATTTAGCTTGTATGTACAATCTGCATAGGTGTTTTCTTCCCCATTAGAACTGAGCTCCTTGAGGAACAGCTACCATGTTGAGTTTTTTTAAGTTTCTTTGTATCCCCAGCACTTAACACAACATCTAGCATAATGTAAGTGCTTTAAAAATGGTTTTTAATGAAGATGATACTGTTGTACAGTAGAGAACACTAATTGATGTTGAACCAGATCATTACCTCTGGATCTTCTTAGATGGGTAAAGTTGTTTGGAATGGGAGGGAGAAGAAGAGGGCAAAGTGATAGATTAGATAAGAATAAATAAAGTGAACCTTTCCAGAAAAGGTCTGTAGCAACACAACATTTTCTGACAATTAAATTTCACTGAAGAATAACTCATTTGTACAGAAACATACCTTAACTAAGAGACAACTAGCAAAGACCAGAGTCAAAAGGAGGTTAGCACCACCCAGAGAGGAAGTTGGCTAAGTCAATGAAGAGAACCCTGGTCCTGGAATCAAAAAGTTCTGAGGTTCAATTCTATCCTCAACTACTTAGTAGGAGTATCACTGTGAGTAAGTTATACCCACTGTCTGACCCAGTTTCCTTACCTGTAAAATAAGAATATTACCTATTTTCCAGGGTTGTTGTGAGGATCAAATGAGTTAATAAGTGTGAAGAATTTGACATATAGTAAGCACTATATAACTGTCAACCATTATTAAATCATTATATATTATCTATTATCATTATCATTATCATCACTGTAAACTTTAACATGACAACCAAACAAAGAGAAAACATAGTGCAGTGGACAGAGAGAGATGATTTCATAATCAGGAATAATTGATTTTGACTGCCATCTCTGATACAAACTGGTTGTTTGATCCAGAATTATATTTAACCTAGCAGTGATATAGACAAATCTCTAAGGCTATAAGTTACATTGATAGAGGAAGTCTCCTCACTGGGAGTTTCCATTTCAATGGAATCAGAGCTTCAGTTCTATCAGTATAAAATTTTTCCAAAGCCACTGCAAGAACAAAGAATCAAAACAACTGCCCCTTATACCTTATGCATTTCTTCCCTGTTCAGAAAGATTCCTGCATGACCTTTCATAGTACCCCAAGAGGAAAGGGCTTCAAGATCCCTTGTGATAATAAAAACTGACATTTCCATATATTACTAAAGGATTGCAAAGTACTCAACAGCCTCTTCTCATTTGATCCTCAAGATAACCTTTCAAAGTGGGATGTATTATCCACATTTTAATAATTATTATTATTTAATAATGAATAATAATTTAATCATCTCAATAACTGGTTTTTATATAATACAACCATTTGAAAAGCTATTTATATAAATCACTGCATTTGATCCTGACAATAACTTTGAGGGGCAAGCACTACAGCTATTAACATCCTGCTTTTACAAAGGACAAAACTAAGTCAAAAGACAAGAGGCATGCAATTATAACAGAATCAAAAAATTTAAGAGTAAGAAGGGACTTCAGTAGCCATCAAATCCAATTTCTTACATAAAAGAAATCCCTACTAGAAAGGAAATGGCAAACCATTCTAGTATCTTTGCCAAGAAAAAAATCCTCATGGTGTCACAAAGAGTGAATAAGTATGTAAGTATATAACTGAATCAACAAAATTTATATAGTGACCAACAAATGATTAACTATCCCCTCCTTGAAGACCTCTAAGGAAGGGGTTCCCATTATCTCTCTAGGCAACTTATCCTGCTTTTCTACAGTTATAATTATTGGGAAATTTTTCCCTAGCATCAAGCCAAAAGAAAAAAATCAGAAGCATCAAAAAGGACTTGAACTGAGATCCTCTTACTTCCAAGTTCAATGTTGGAGAAAAGGATGGAAGACATTTATAGCATTCACACAGATTTGCAAAGTTCTTTTCATTTATTATCTGTTGATCCTCAAAGGAACCCTAGGAAGTAAATACTATTATTATCCATGTCTTTCAGAAGAAAAAATGAGTTAGACAAAAGCGATTTGTTTCCCCAGGAAACTATCTCAACATTCCATCCACTATAGCACCTGGTCAAGAACTAGATAATAAAGGGTTCTTTAAAGGGTTCTTTCCATTTTCTCTCTCAGTCTCCTTCTAGCTCTATCTCTCTGTCTCTCTGTTTCTCTCTCTCTGTTTCTCTCTCTCTCTCTCTCTCTCTCTCTCTCTCTCTCTCTCTCTCTCTCTCTCTCTCTATTTCTTTCTGTCTCTCTTTGTCTCGCTTGTCTCTGTCAATGCAATTCTCTCCCTCCATCTCTCTGTATCTTTCTCGGCCTATCTCTCTCTTTATTCCTCTCTTCCTCCCTCCCCATGAGGAAACAGGAAACTATTCATTTTATAGATTTTTATACTTCCTTGAGATAATTACTAATACTGTGAAACGGCTGAACAGTGACCCTTATGTAAAAGAGAGGCCTATTTGACATCTATGAAGTGTGAGTTTTCTATAAATATAGAAAGGCAGTCATCACAACATGACTTACTACATCCAGGGAGAAGATCAATAGTGAAGGTGAACACACTTCTTTCATTGAAATTCATAAAGCCAAAAAAAAAAATCTCTTTGGTGATTTAAGATTGTAGCAGTGACACAGAAAAAGAGAAATTTTAGGATGAAAAGAATCACAGGTCAACGTAGTCTATTTCCTCTCCTCATAGAGATGTTTCTATAGATAGAGGGCTGTGAATACCTTCAGAGGCAGATAGTAACTGCCTAGCTGCCATTCACCTTATGATCTCTTGTTTTAAAAAAAAATCACAAACAGTAGTTGGCTGTATCACAAAATAAGCCATGATAGCTATCACAAAATTTCTGGTAAAGGAGATAAGCTTCAAAGAGTGATTTGGGGAATATTAAATATAAATTGTGTTTCCATTTTCAAGTGACATTTTCCCCCCAGAAGCCTTGAGGAAGGTTGAGACAGTGACATTTGGCCTTGCTGATAAAAAGAAAACCATACAAAAGGAAATGGAAACTTCTGGGAGGATTGAATATGAGTGGTGGAGATTTGTATTCTTGAGGGCCAGTCAGAATCTTTGAAGTTAGCCCACACTGCAAAGCTAACACCTTCATGAACCAATGAGTCAGAGATGCATAAGGTCTAGAGACACAAGAGACTTTAGAGGCCATCTGATCCAACCCTCACATTCATCAGAAGAGTAAATTGAGGTCTGAGAGGTTAAGTAATTTTTCCAAAGTCACGGAGGTAATAAGTAGAAAAACAAAGATTTGAACCTAGTTCAGAGAGTTATAGATTTAAAGTCAGAAGTTTCTCAAAGACCATATTGTCCAGTATCTTCATTGTACAGAACAAGAAAATAATGGGAAGTTAAGTGAATTGTCCACTATCACATGGTAGTTAATACTGGAGGTTGGATCTAATCTCCATTTCTCTGATTTCAAATTTGGCATCCATCCCACCATGCATGTTGCCTACCTAATAATGCAAATTGGTATTAGAATGAATACTAAGAAAATGTAGGATAATCCCCAATTACTAAGATAGTTATGTTCCCATTCCCTTGAGGCTTAAGTTTCTTTAGGACTTCTTAAAAGACCAGTGACTCTCTAGCACTCCTCTAATAGGTCAATACAATGTCAAGATAATATTATACTCAACTATGCTAACTGCTGGGGAATACAAAGAAAGGCAAAACACCCCGCCCTACCCACAAGGAGATGACTTTCTGGTAGAGGAGGCAAAATGTAAATGAGAAGATTCAAGATGTAGAGAATGGCATTACTCTGAGGGGAGAAGGGTCTTGGAATCTAGGGGAGAAGAAAGGAAATGGAAAAAGTTTCTTGGAGGAGGAGGGATTTGAGTTAGATCCTAAAACTATAAAGGGAATAAAGAATTCCAAGCACAAAAACATCTAGTAAAAAGACATGAAGACAGATGAGATGCCATTTTGGAGACCAGAATTGGAAGATGAGGAACAATAAAGTGGAAAAAGACTGAACAGGTAGAAAGTGGCAAGGTTATGAAGAGCCAAAGAAAGAAGTGTATTGTTGGTCTTGGAGGTAATAGGGAGTCACAGGAATTCAATGAGCTGGTGGGAGGGGTGACATGTTCAGACCTACCATTTAGAAAATTCTACTTTAGTCCTATCACCTTACAAAAATATAAAAATACCCCTGGGAGATCTGAGTTCTTGACAGCTGTCAAGCAGATTTAAATTTGTACATAAATGTTGCTAAGGCCTTGACATCTAGATCATGATATCGGGCAATTTCTGGAATCTTAGGTTTGACTAGACACCCTAAAGTAAGCTCAACACCAGGTGATAAATGGTTGGGATTTTTTGTTTTGTTTTGTTTTCAGAGGAGGGGAGGTTTGTGAGAGAGGAAACAACTCATGAAAGCTTGCTGCTTATGTCAATGGAGAGGGTGCCCATTCTAATGCCCACAGGTCTTTTTTTAAACATTGAAAAGTTCAGGATTCATATCCTGCTTCTAACACTTTCTAGTTATGTAAACCATGACCAAGAAACCTCATCTCTATGTATCTCAAGCAGCTACCTAAGGTTTATATGCTACCATAGTCAATTTGCAATTAAAGTTAATTAATAATTATAATTTCATTATTATAATCTATAATATTCTGAGGTTTTCAAAGTGCTTTATATATGTTTAACTCATTTGATCCTCACAAAAATCCTGTGAATCAGGTATCATTGTCATCCTCATTTTACAGTTGAGGAAACTGAGGCAGAGAGTGATTCACCAAGATCACATGGTTTACAATCATCTGAGGCAAAATTAAATTCTTAATTCTTCCTGAGTTCAAATCCCACATCCTATCCACTATACAGAAGGAATTTAATTCATTTTTATTGTATGCCTTTTATGTGATAGATAATATTCTAATCCTCAGTATACAATAACAGAAATGAAACACCCCCTGCTTTCAATCTACATGCAGATTAGTAAATATATGTGTGTATTTACTCAATAAACAATCATATATGGGAAAAACAGCAACTTAGAAGGAATCAGGCAAAACCTCTTACATAGAAGTGTCATTTGAGCTGGAAATTGAATAGAGATGAGAGTCTTCTATCCTTGAGACAATCTATGCAAAGATATGAAGATGGGACAGTACCCTGGGACCCTTAAGTAGGCCAGTCTGATTGAAATATAATGCCTGTATGGGAAAACAGTGTGAAATAGCTTGGAACCAGACTGAGAAATCCTTTAAATGCCAAAGAAGAGTTTGTATTTTGCCTATAGATGATATCCATTGGAATTTTTTGAGCAGAGGAGTAGACATCATCAGACCTGAACTTTAAGATTATAAATTTGGTTCCCACATTATTTAATACTAAATACTATGCTCATAAAATTTCCATAAAATGATAAGTCCAACTAGCAGTATGCGGTTCTATGGGGTGTAATACAGAAGTATTACAAAATAAAGGAAGTTGGTCTAGAAAGGGGCTGGGGGGGGGTGGAGATGGAGAAGAGTGAGGAGAGAACAAACCACACACCCTGTCTTTCTAAACCCTAGGATGGAGCAACAAATCTACTAGGATTCCAAGACCTCCCCTAGCTTTTGAGTTTTTATGGATTTGACCTCCACTCAGTCTTTTTTGTTGTTGTTGTTGTGAAATTACAACCACCACACTTCGAAATATGCAAGAAATGACTTAGGCATCTACAGAAACACCAGATATAGGCATGAGATTTAAGGGGCCATTGATATTGGATAGAAAATAAATCTTAGCCAAGGGAATGAGCCTGTCCCTTCTCAGAGAGCAAGCTTGAACATGCTTGGATCTCAGATTGATAGATGCATGCTGCTACTGTGTATGCCAAGGTGACTGCATTCACTCAGCCTGCTAAGGCAGAGATTCTAAAATAAACATCCCCAGCTGATGAAAAAGTTGTTCTAAAAAGCCAGTTTCATCATCTAAAGAAGAATGAACACACTCAGGAGATGGGCCTTATATGACAGCCATGGCAGACCAGCTCTGGGGAATTGATGACTTGATGGGAAAGGAATGATGAGTCAGTTACTCCTGTAAAGGATTCTCATTGGCTTTCATAGAAATAAGGTCCAATGTGAGGATGGGCCAGACCATTCCTAAAGAAGTTATTTCTTAGCCAGGAAACCTTTTTCCCTAACTACAGATAGAAAGGGATATCAAGAAAAATGAGAAATAAAGCTGAGGAGAAAATGCAGAACTTCAAAAGAAATATGGTAGCATAGTAATACCATACTATTCCGAACTTTAACCAGGAACCTTTGAAGACAGGATTAATACCATGCATAAGGTGGAAGCATTAACAGGTAAATTATTTGGCCAACAAAATAGGCAATAACATAATCCTAACATTTCAACTTGATCCAACAAGTATTCATTAGACACCTGCTGTATGGCAGGCATTATGTTTTATACTAATGATGAATAAATACAAAATATACACAAAGTTCATACAAAGTAATTTCAGTAGAATTGGGGATAACAGTTGGGGGGAGGAGGGATGGAGCAGAACAGAACCTGCATTCAAAGGACGGAGCTGGGGTAGCTAGGTGGCACAGTGGATAGAGCATCATCCCCGAAGTCAGGAGGACCTGAGTTCAAATCTGACCTTCCCATTTTCTTGCCAAAAAAAAAAAAAGATGAAGCTAAGTTAGGGAAGAGTAGGCCTTTTTATATATAACATGCTTACTAATAATAAATAATGTTTGTCCTTCATTCTCAAAGAAGACCATGACATCAGGCGAGGTAATTCCATGACAAGGATGTGATTTGGTTTTGAGTGAGTAACCAACCTCACTTATTCCTCCAGAGCCTTCTAGATCCTGTGGTCAGATATGAATCAGGACAACTAGAGATGTTCCTGGATGCAAGGTAATCAGGGTTAAGTGATTTGCCCAAGGTCACTAAACACACAGGAATGCCCTATGATAATGCCTCTGGTTACAAGAGACAGGGTTTTCTTGACTTCCCCATTCCATCATCAACTTATCTGACCTAGTTCAAACCTGGACTTCACCAAGGATTTGGAAATTTAAGGGAAACTTAATCTCTTCCTAAGAATATTTATAGCTACTCTCACAATCTTTTTCATGCATGGAACACAAGACATGTTGTAAATTTTCAGAATTTCCAAACATCCTTCCAAGTCCTCCAAGTCCAGCAGTATATATGATAATGGACAATCTGGGTTGGAGAGGTAATACAAAAGAAACATTTTCACTGTTGATTGATTCACTAGAGCTCACTGGAAACATTCACACCTGAGGTCAATGAGTGTTGTAAGTGAGGGAAACTGGGAGAGCTTCATATGGTCTGCAGACATCAGGGTTCCTTCTGAGACAGGAAGCTAGCTTTTCTTTACTAAAACTTTTCTTTTCCTTATTGCCTTGGGGTGGAGCAATATCATCTAAAGCACCAAGAAAGGCATTTTGTTAAGCACTAAGGAGGCATAATCTTTGATGAATTATGTAAAATTTAAAAGAATGTTCTTTGTTGAATCTGCAACTTGGGAAAGATTGTGATTTTCACCTGTACATGTGGAACTGCATTAAATCATGGCACATTGATAGTTTTGAGAATCTTATATAGCCCTGGGGAAATAAATAAAGGGACAATGCTTGTGTCTCCTCAGACCCTTGAAGAACTTCCAGATTGGGGATATGTATCATGTTTTCAGAATGTGCTCCAGTCAGTTTGCTGAGTATAGCAGATTTTTTTTTCAATGAGAGGGAGTTGGGGGAAAAAGGGGGAGAGTGAATAGCCAATGAGTTCAGTCCTTATGATAGTCATAACACAGGGTTGGCTGCTTCTCTCCTACTATACTTGGGTAAGAACCCCAAGTTTACATTAGAGATAACAATGATGATGATGATGATGATGTTGATAGAATTGACTGCAATGATGATCATGATCCCATCTAACAATAACAATGAGACCATTTGGGGAACGTATGCTGATTTCACAATTTCATCACTGATAGAGGGAGCAGAGGAGCAGAATATAATTAAATACCCTCAACAGCACATACTGGCTGCAATTGATAATCTTAGATGATTACCTAGTGGCACTGAGAGTTTAAACAACTTGCCTTGATAAGATTACACAACTAGTATGTGTCAAACTTGAACACAGGTTTTTCTGACTCTGAGACAAGTTCTCCATCCATCCACTACTGGATGTATTAATATGAACCACAAGAGATAGATTTAGAAATGAAAAGGGCAATAGAGACTATATGTTCCAACATCCTAATATTATGGGTGGAGAAACTAATGTGCAAAGAAGTGAAGTGATTTATTAAGAATCATATAAGCAATAAATAGCAGAGCCAGGATTGGAAACTATATCCTCTGATTCCAAATACAACATTCCTTATACTTGCTTACATTTTTATATAGCTTTGTAACAATGAAGCACACAATACATGCATATATTATCTTTTTTTTACTCCCACAACCATGTATTTTCAAAGATAATATAAGAAATATCACTCATTTTATAGATTAAGAAATGGAAACTAAAAAACTTATCTGAGGTTACATGGCTTCAATAGCAGAGCCAAAGTTCAAACATAAATCATCTGACACACCAAGATATCAAACCAAATAGCAATATAATACTGCCAATAAGGCAGACTATACCTGTGATTTTTTCCCAATTCTGTGATTCCATCCATAAGGATAAATCCCAGAACTATTCCATCTACCAATGCAGTTCAACAACCTATGTTTAACTATTCATCTTATAGAGTTAACTGGGGCACTGAGAAAATGTGAAAAGCTAAACCTTATCAGAGGTACTTAGGTGACACTGTGGATAGTGCAGTGGGCTTGGAATCAGGAAGACTCATCTTCATGAGTTCAAATCTTAACCCTGTTTGCTCCAGTTTTCTCACCTGTAAAGCAGAGAAGGAAATGGCAAACCACTCCAGTATCTTTGCTAAAAAAACCACAAATGGAGTCATGAAAACTTGGAGTTGACTGAGCACCAAGATTCCTATTAGAGGCAGAACTTAAAACAGGTTTTCCTGATCCCAATATGATCCTTTACATATATATATATATATATATATATATATATATATATATATATATATATACACATACATACATACATATATGTGTGTATGTGTGTATATATATATATGTATATACATTATATATAATTTAAATTTTGATTAACTAAAAGGAGTTGGTACGTTTCAACCAGTTTGTATAGGACAAAATGTCAATTCAGTATGTAATATAAAGTATCTATATAGATTCTTCTAACTAAAAATAGTATCTTCATCTCCACATTCCTTGATGAAACCACAGAACCTCAGATAACATATCAACACTATCACAGAGGAGAAAGGCATATCCATCAACTTCATTCAAACCCAGAAAAAAAAACACATTATTCTGGCTTTTTTTCTATAAAACCCTCTAGCAATTTAGGCTGCTCTGTATTTTTCTGGGGGTCAGAATGTTAGGGGAGGGACTCAGAAGGTTCTAGGGACCCTCCCTGACTCAAAGACAATTGTAAAAGAACTCACCTAGATAGGAATCTCTTATCCAAGCTTTTATTTCTCTAAAAGCAAAAAGGTCAAGCAGCTTGGGTCAGAGCTAGTTGACAGACTATGGAAGTGGTGAGAGGAGGGCTTTTTAAAGAAAAATCTTGGATCTCAGCCAGGTATCTATAAGCTAGGGAATTTTTCATTTGTAAAGTTCTCAAGATGCAAGTTCTCAGGAAAAGAGAGGGAGCAAGTTGTCTTAGACATAATGGGGTAAGAATGAGTTCTGTCCTTGGTGTTTCATGTGCTTGGGCCAATTTAAAAAAAAAACAGGCTTACACTGGTAACTCTCTGTATGAGGTCTCTTTCCACAAAAAAACTAGTTTCTATAATTTTACAATTAACTCCTTCTTTTCAAAGTCCAAATTAAGCA